>NC_134274.1:2582945-2602945 GCF_031893055.1 Leptodactylus fuscus | reverse complement strand
TATGAGATAGATAGATAGATAGATGATAGATAGATAGATAGATAGATAGATAGATAGATAGATAGATGCATCTCTGGTGTAGCAGAGCTCAGCGATCACTCAGCTCTGCTACATTTCGGGTGTAGTAGAGCTCAGTGCACACTCAGCCCTGCTACATCTCGGGTGTAGCAAAGCTCAGTGCATGGCCAACTCTGCTACATCTCAGGTGTAGCAGAGCTGTGCTCTCAACACTGCTACATCTGAGATCGGACTGTGGACCGATCATAGACTCAGCTTCCTCCGGCACTCAGCTCTGCTATATCTTTGGTGTAGCAGAGCTCAGCGCACACTCAGATCTACTACATCTCGGGTGTAGCAGAGCTCAGCGCATGGTCAGCTCTGCTACATCTCAGGTATAGCAGAGCTCAGCGAACACTCAGCTCTGCTACATCTTGGGTGTAGCAGAGCTCAGCTCACACTCAGCTCTGCTACATCTTGGGTGTAGCAGAGCTCAGCGCATGGCCAGCTGTGCTACATCTCAGGTGTAGAAGAGCTGTGCGCTCAACACTGCTACATCTTAGATCGGACTGTGAACCGATCATAGACTTCGCCCCCTCCGGAACTCAGCTCTTCTACATCTCTGGTGTAGCAGAGCTCAGCGCACACTCAGCTGTGCTATATCTCGGGTGTAGCAGAGCTCAGCGCATGGCCAGTTCTGCTGCATCTCTGATATAGCAGAGCTCAGCGCACACTCAGCTCTGCTACATCTCAGGTGTAGCAGAACTGTGCGCTCAACACTGCTACATCTGATATCGTACCACAATGGAGACTGCTGTGGACTGATCTTAGACTCCACCTCCTCTGGCAGAACCAGCATTGATTGGCCGAATGCTGTACGAGCATTTTTCCCCATAGACTATAATGGGATTCGATATTCGTTCGAATAGTCAAATATTGAGGGGCTACTCGAAATGAATATCGAATCTCGAATATTTCACTGTACTATCATCTCTAATCACGAACTAACAGTGATCCAAGCGCAGACCCCTAAGTAAATCCAGCCCCAGGTCCATATAAATAAAGCTCATAGACCCGTCCTAAAGAAATACAGAGCCCAGACCAGACTCACTAAATAAATCCCCTGCAGACAAGACCCCCAAACTGATAAAGACCCCTAAATACAGAAAGAAATGCAGACCCCACTAAATACAGTGGACTTCCCCTTTCAGTGCAGGACACTCCGCTGGTCTCACAATACAATTACCGGGATAGACCTAAGAATGGTCTCTGCAGCGTCTGTGACACCGTCCATCCACGGTCGGGCGAGCTGCCCGGGCCCCATCAGGCGTCTTCTCCAATTTTAATTAATTTTGAAGCAATATGTCACCAGCACTTAACGTGTTCGCACTCATCCACGGAAGACGCTGCGCAGCGACTATTAGGGCTGAGACTGTGAAGAGCTTTATATACATTTCATTATCAGTCTCTGATGGAGAAATTACATTCACTGCGCGCTCAACATCCTCATTTCCTGCGCTGGAACATCCGATGGAATTTCATTTACTGCTCCATCTTCTAGTCAACTGGTTCATTATTATATCTGTTCCTGGGAAAGCTGGGTGACAACCAATATGACTGGCATCATCACTCTCACATAGATTCTCACCCAGCTTTCCTAGAACCCTGAAGGTCTGAATATTGACATTATTATGGCCTAATGTGACTCCATTATTGCTGGGACACTACAAGCCCCAGCATGCCCTGCCCTGAACAACCACTTTCTGATGTGACCTCAAACACCAACGAATTATCAGGTTACTGGGGCCATCGAGTCGCCTCACTGGTAATTTTTGTAATCGATCCTGCCATTTAGTTTGGTCATTGTCTCCAGATTCGGAGTACAAAGTAGTGCTGTCTATGCTTTACACTGCAGCGCTGCTTGTTCTGATTGGCTACTGTGTAGATCTGCAGCAGTGGTTGTGGTGAGTGTATATAATATATAGTGAGATATGTGGCTGTAGGTTGGGTCATGAGTGTCCAGCATATTACCAGCGCAGCGGCAGGACACTACAGCTACAGGTTGTCAGTCCTGAGACTGGAGACTATAGACTACGCTACAATGTTGCAAATGCACAATACAGCCATGGAGTAGCCACACATTGATACGTATAGCAGATCACTTTGTGATACAATATCATGAAACAGTATTGTTTAGGAGAGTTAATCATATTGTGAAGACGCAGAGTAGAGGAGAAGGAGTCTCCCAACACGCAGAGATATTGCTGAAGAAAAGGGATCTTGATGGACATCTCTTCTCTTCCGCAGTCTCCATAGTTTGTCATCAGCACACATCTACAACTTTACAAATGCACAAGGTGGCTGCATATAGACATAAGTAGCATCTTGTTACATTGAACAATATCAGGAAACAGTGTTGTCTTGGAAAGCTAATGATCTTGTGACAGAAGATCTTAGAGAGTTTCTTCTCCAGATGCTTTGTGACTTTGTGACAGAGTAGAGGAGAAGGAGTCTCCCAACACGCAGAGATATTGCTGAAGACAACGGATCTTTGTGGAACAGATTGGCGACATTATATCTATATTTAACTCTTTACTGTTCTCTACTGAAGGCTTTTAATTCCATTTTATACCGCCATAGTTTGTCATCGACGCCCCTCCACAACATTACAAGTACACAAGGTGGTTGCATACAGACACAGGTAGCATATCATTCTGTGATACAATATCAGGAAACAGTATTGTCTTGGAAAGCCAATCCTCTTGGGATCCGTATACAGTACCAGGACAGGTATGTAGGGTGTTATTGTCACTCTATGGCGATACTATATGAGCACTATATCTATCCATTATATACAGCGCTATCGTATGAGCGGTGATTCCTATAATCTGCCGCTTCCTAGCTGAATACATTATTCATCTGTCACTTGTAACAAATCTTTCTAACGTTCCTTTCAGACGGAAATCTCTCTTGTTTTGTCCGTAAATCCACAACAATAAGACGGTTATTGAGGCCATCACAATGTCTACAAACGCCGAGCGCGGGCAGATGAAAGGAGGAAAATCACATCCAGCTATTAAGTATTAATATACATCTTCCCAGAAAGCCAACGCACTTCACAGGTTCCTTTCTTGTCTCGCCGCTGACGCGCTTCGAGGAAAATGCTGAACAGGTTTATTCACGGTTTGGGGAAATGTTGCGGCTCGGGCGGTGTCACGGCTTAGCGTTCACAAGGCTCAGGACTTAGAAGGAGTCTGCAGACATTCATACGCACAGATTTGCCTCTGCAGGGGCGGATTTAGAGCGGCGCGTTTCGCTTTGTCTACACTTTACTTAATAACCATGCAAATGTATGCGCGATCCATCAAGTTATGTTTTATTTAGCAGTGTATCTTATTCTTCTGGTTTACAACTTTTCCACCGAGCCAGCAGAAAGTTAATGAATTCATAATTTATCTGTAGTGGTTCAGGAGGTTACGGAGGATCTAAGGCGCGCCGCCTGCCATTCATCAGCGATTTCCAAGCAGATTATCCGTTATACAGACAGGATTTCTATTTATCGCGACCTCCAGGAGCAGCCGAGCAGTTTGTTATGTAACATGAAAAACTTTACTCATTACCTAAAAACTTAGTGTGGAGAAGTAACCCTTTCTAGCCCAGGGAAGAGCTCACTGCTCCAGCGAGAGGCGACATAGAGTCCCAACTCGTGTTCCCAAATCACTGTATATCTGCCGCCAGGGCATCGGTCTCACCTGTGGGTCTGCAGCAAAACTACCACTCCCAGCATCAACCACTGAGCTAGAATCCTGGTTATGGGCATTTACCCACTTGGTCATCAGAGACAGCTGAAATCTCTGTATCTACTGTATAGGAAGGTATTGGGTCCGAGGTGTGTCTGCAACCACTGAAAGTAGTCACAAAGCACTTACTCATTGGATTACCATAGTGGGGATATCCAGTGGGGATACTTACCCACTGGATATCCAAGAGCTGGACCCAAATCATAAACGACTGAGAAACTTGGTCCTGGTTGACCAGAAATTGAAAACCTAACCACTGAGTCACTAGGCATCAGACATTTGTTCCAGGTTCATTAAAGACTGGACACTTGACCACTGAGCCACCAGACATCAGTCATGTGCACATTGGTTCACTAGCATGAATATGACTTCAAGCTCCTGGGCCCCAATGTAAAATGTGTTATTGTTGTTAATGCTGGTGGTAGAGGAATTTCAGGGCTCTCGCTGGTCCCAGGTGTCACTGCTACTCCCAAAGGTGTAACTTGGGCTCTGGACTCCAATACAAAATCTGTATGGGGCCCCTAGCTACCTTGTGTAATTTAGAATAGCAGTGTATGTTATGTGGCAAAGAAATCTCCGAGACCCATTTAGGGCCCAGGGCCCAGTAGCAACTGCTACCACTGCAGCCCCTATAGCTATGCCCTTGGCTACCCCCACACCACCTATAGCTATTCCCTGGAGACTTGTCCATTTGTTCACCAGGTACTGACACATGGACCAGTATCTTACCGAGGGTATCCCTAACTGGACACTTAACCACTGACCCAACAGAGACTGAACACTCGTCTACTGAGTCAAATGGGACCAGAAACAAGTCATCAGAGCCCGGATACATGCCAAGTTACCAGGTCACCAAGAACCTGAAACTCGAGTGATGAGTCAGTAGAGACACTTAGCCACTGAGCCACCAGGGATTTATCAGAGTAACTGTAATATTCTGGACTAATACAGTCACTTAATACCCAATAATGCACATTTCATATACAGTATCACACGGTATAGAAACCAGAATAAGAGCAGAGACTGCGGCGCGCCGTATTACAAGGCTCTGATGGATCTCCGCCCGGCCCGGTTTTGTCAGAGTGTTCATTAAGGTGACAGGAGAAGTGTAATGTGGAAATAGATGTCACCCGCTTCATGTTCGGAGGCAGAAACGCACGTCAGGTAATTCAATCCGGATGACAGTGATAAGTGACCGATCCATAGGAATAGGCTCAGTGGCTACGAAAAAGTCACCCCGGCGGGGACAGTGACAGACAGGTAACTCATGTGACATGATACTGTATAGCCCTGTGATGGGGGATAATGGCCGGGGGGCTCTATCTGCACTGTGTATAAAATGAAAGGGCAACTCTACCCCCAAAGATATCGCAGTGTCAGTCGCCCTAGTAAATGAGTAACTTTGTGTGTACTTAGATTATATCTAATGTCCACCCAGAGCTGCAATCACAAGTCTGCAATTACTGGAGAGCAGAGAGGACAGTCAGAGAGGGGTTAAATGGATGGACAGGAGAGGAGTAGAACACGTGGCATCAGGTCACCTGCACCCCCGACCCCACTAACCATCACAGGTCATGTCACCTGCACCCCCGACCCCACTAACCATCACAGGTCATGTCACCTGCACCCCCGACCCCACTAATCATCACAGGTCATGTCACCTGCACCCCCGACCCCACTAACCATCACAGGTCATGTCACCTGCACCCCCGACCCCACTAACCATCACAGGTCATGTCACCTGCACCCCCGACCCCACTAACCATCACAGGTCATGTCACCTGCACCCCCGACCCCACTAACCATCACAGGTCATGTCATCTGCACCCCCGACCCCACTAACCATCAGAGGTCATGTCACCTGCACCCCCGACCCCACTAACCATCACAGGTCATGTCACCTGCACCCCGACCCCACTAACCATCACAGGTCATGTCACCTGCACCCCCGACCCCACTAACCATCAGAGGTCATGTCACCTGCACCCCCGACCCCACTAACCATCACAGGTCATGTCACCTGCACCCCGACCCCACTAACCATCACAGGTCATGTCACCTGCACCCCCGACCCCACTAACCATCACAGGTCATGTCACCTGCACCCCCGACCCCACTAACCATCACAGGTCATGTCATCTGCACCCCCGACCCCACTAACCATCAGAGGTCATGTCACCTGCACCCCGACCCCACTAACCATCACAGGTCATGTCACCTGCACCCCCGACCCCACTAACCATCACAGGTCATGTCACCTGCACCCCCGACCCCACTAACCATCACAGGTCATGTCACCTGCACCCCCGACCCCACTAACCATCACAGATCACTGTCACCTGCACCCCCGACCCCACTAACCATCACAGGTCATGTCACCTGCACCCCCGACCCCACTAACCATCACAGGTCATGTCATCTGCACCCCCGACCCCACTAACCATCACAGGTCATGTCACCTGCACCCCCGACCCCACTAACCATCACAGGTCATGTCACCTGCACCCCCGACCCCACTAACCATCACAGGTCATGTCACCTGCACCCCCGACCCCACTAACCATCACAGGTCATGTCATCTGCACCCCCGACCCCACTAACCATCACAGGTCATGTCACCTGCACCCCGACCCCACTAACCATCACAGGTCATGTCACCTGCACCCCGACCCCACTAACCATCACAGGTCATGTCACCTGCACCCCCGACCCCACTAACCATCACAGGTCATGTCACCTGCACCCCGACCCCACTAACCATCACAGGTCATGTCACCTGCACCCCCGACCCCACTAACCATCACAGGTCATGTCACCTGCACCCCTGACCCCACTAACCATCACAGGTCATGTCACCTGGACCCCCGACCCCACTAACCATCACAGGTCATGTCATCTGCACCCCCGACCCCACTAACCATCACAGGTCATGTCATCTGCACCCCCGACCCCACTAACCATCACAGGTCATGTCACCTGCACCCCGACCCCACTAACCATCACAGGTCATGTCACCTGCACCCCCGACCCCACTAACCATCACAGGTCATGTCATCTGCACCCCCGACCCCACTAACCATCACAGGTCATGTCACCTGCACCCCCGACCCCACTAACCATCACAGGTCATGTCACCTGCACCCCTGACCCCACTAACCATCACAGGTCATGTCACCTGCACCCCCGACCCCACTAACCATCACAGGTCATGTCACCTGCACCCCTGACCCCACTAACCATCACAGGTCATGTCACCTGCACCCCCGACCCCACTAACCATCACAGGTCATGTCACCTGCACCCCCGACCCCACTAACCATCACAGGTCATGTCACCTGCACCCCCGACCCCACTAACCATCAGAGGTCATGTCATCTGCACCCCCGACCCCACTAACCATCACAGGTCATGTCACCTGCACCCCCGACCCCACTAACCATCACAGGTCATGTCACCTGCACCCCCGACCCCACTAACCATCACAGGTCATGTCACCTGCATCAATTCACTGCCATCTGTGAGCTCTGGTTGGCACTAGTTATAGGAATATTTGGGCTGGCATGTGGACTCAGGTTAGCACTGGCCATGGGGACATGGGCTGGCACTGGTTATGGGGACAGGGGTTGTCACTGGTCATGGGTGACATTTGAGTTGGCACAGGTCATGAGGACATGGGTTGGCACTGGTCATGGGGACATGGGTTGGCACTGGTCATGGGGACACGGGTTGGCACTGGTCATGGGGACATGGGTTGGCACTAGTCATGGGGACATGGGTTGGCACTGGTCATGAGGACATGGGTTGGCACTGGTCATGGGGACACGGGTTGGCACTGGTCATGGGGACATGGGTTGGCACTAGTCATGGGGACATGGGTTGGCACTGGTCATGGGGACACGGGTTGACACTGGTCATGGGGACATGGGTTGGCACTGGTCATGGGGACATGGGTTGGTACTAGTTATGGGTGAAATTTGAGTTGCCAATGATCATGGGGACACGGGTTGGCACTAGTCATGGGAACACGGGTTGGCACTAGTCATGGGGACACGGGTTGACACTGGTCATGGGGACACGGGTTGACACTGGTCATGGGGACATGGGTTGGCACTAGTCATGGGGACATGGGCTGACACTAGTCATGGGGACACAGGTTAGCACTAGTCATGGGGACATGGGTTGGCACTAGTCATGGGGACATGGGCTGGCACTAGTCATGGGGACACAGGTTAGCACTAGTCATGGGGACATGGGTTGGTACTGGTTATGGGTGACATTTGGGTTGGCACTGGTCATGGGCACACTGGTTGGCACTGCCATCTGTGAACTCTAGCATGCACTGGTCATGGAGATATTTGTGCTTTTGGCTGCCATTATTCATGGGGGCGCTGTAGCTGGCACTGTTCTGCGGTCTGTGGCATGTAGGGTCACTATTGGGGTAACATTATGGGGTCACTCTGGTTGTCGTTACATTGTCAGTCACTATTAGATCACATAACCATCAGCTACCACTACAATCCTGCCTGTCGGGGCCTGCTGGGAGTTGTAGTCCTCCTGAATGACTGTACAGGTACCAGTAGAGGGCGCCCATTTCTCTTTCCTCCCCATAGACGACCCTTTCATAGATTTCCCTTCATTCTATCTCTTATTTCTGAATTCCGTCCTTGTGTACTCGCTCGGATTCGTTGCATCCATTTATCTCGAGGACATTGTGTGGCGCCCTCTGTGGAGAGCGGAGAGGACGCGGCTTTGTCTGACTACAATGGCCCTATGTAGCCGGCTCTTCTGCGGAGGACAATGGCGGGATGGCACTTCACAAGTAAAGGGCGCCCTCGGCGTGTGCGGCATTGAGAGGGGTAACGCTCGCCCACCTGCTCCACAGCTCTTAGTACAGACCAGATAAAAGCTGCTGATACAAGAGAACAATCGCACGTCCTACATATAGCGCAGACACAATGTTCTTTATAGGATGAGCCCACGAATAGTCAAGTGTCCTCCATAGCGCTATTCACACTCCGCACTTCTGAGCTGCTTTTCTTCCTTTATTTACCTTGTTCTTTTCTTGGCTCATCCTCCAGTCACATCCAGAGCTGCAAATAAGCTACAAGTAACATCATCTCTATCTGCTTACCCAGGACACAGGGCTGAATACAGATGGTGGAGCAGGAAGCCGGCAGCTCTGCGCTCTACCACTGACACCGATGACATCATCACTGTCTGCAGCTTGGCACAGGTGGGGAGATACGATGACATCATTACAGCGGCCGAAACAGAAGGAGCTGCTGTGGGGGAACCAAACTATAGATATGTAACATATATGGGGGGGCACTATGGGTGTATTATACTGTGGGGGCACTATGGGTGTATTATACTGTGGGGGACACTATGGGTGTATTATACTGTGGGGGGCACTATGGGTGTATTATACTGTGGGGGGCACTATGGGTGTATTATACTGTGGGGGGCACTATGGGTGTATTATACTGTGGGAGGCACTATGGGTGTATTATACTGTGGGGGGCACTATGGGTGTATTATACTGTGGGGGACACTATGGTGTATTATACTGTGGGGGGACACTATGGGTGTATTATACTGTGGGGGGCACTATGGGTGTATTATACTGTGGGGGGCACTATGGGTGTATTATACTGTGGGGGGCACTATGGGTGTATTATACTGTGGGGGGCACTATGGGTGTATTATACTGTGGGGGGCACTATGGGTGTATTATACTGTGGGGGACACTATGGGTGTATTATACTGTGGGGGGCACTATGGGTGTATTATACTGTGGGAGGCACTATGGGTGTATTATACTGTGGGGGGCACTATGGGTGTATTATACTGTGGGGGACACTATGGTGTATTATACTGTGGGGGGACACTATGGGTGTATTATACTGTGGGGGGCACTATGGGTGTATTATACTGTGGGGGGCACTATGGGTGTATTATACTGTGGGGGGCACTATGGGTGTATTATACTGTGGGGGGCACTATGGGTGTATTATACTGTGGGGGACACTATGGGTGTATTATACTGTGGGGGGCACTATGGGTGTATTATACTGTGGGGGGCACTATGGGTGTATTATACTGTGGGGGACACTATGGTGTATTATACTGTGGGGGGACACTATGGGTGTATTATACTGTGGGGGACACTATGGGTGTATTATACTGTGGGGGACACTATGGTGTATTATACTGTGGGGGGACACTATGGGTGTATTATACTGTGGGGGACACTATGGGTGTATTATACTGTGGGGGCACTATGGTGTATTATACTGTGGGGGGCACTATGGGTGTATTATACTGTGGGGGGCACTATGGGTGTATTATACTGTGGGAGGCACTATGGGTGTATTATACTGTGGGGGGCACTATGGGTGTATTATACTGTGGGAGGCACTATGGGTGTATTATACTGTGGGGGACACTATGGGTGTATTATACTGTGGGAGGCACTATGGGTGTATGATACTGTGGGGGGCACTATGGTGTATTATACTGTGGGGGGCACTATGGGTGTATTATACTGTGGGGGGCACTATGGGTGTATTATACTGTGGGGGGACACTATGGGTGTATTATACTGTGGGGGGCACTATGGGTGTATTATACTGTGGGGGGCACTATGGTGTATTATACTGTGGGGGGCACTATGGGTGTATTATACTGTGGAGGGCACTATGGGTGTATTATACTGTGGGGGGACACTATGGGTGTATTATACTGTGGGGGGACACTATGGGTGTATTATACTGTGGGGGGCACTATGGGTGTATTATACTGTGGGAGGCACTATGGTGTATTATACTGTGGGGGACACTATGGGTGTATTATACTGTGGGGGACACTATGGGTATATTATACTGTGGGGGACACTATGGGTGTATTATACTGTGGGGGACACTATGGGTGTATTATACTGTGGGGGACACTATGGGTGTATTATACTGTGGGGGGCACTATGGTGTATTATACTGTGGGGGGCACTATGGGTGTATTATACTGTGGGGGGCACTATGGTGTATTATACTGTGGGGGACACTATGGGTGTATTATACTGTGGGGGGCACTATGGGTGTATTATACTGTGGGGGGCACTATGGGTATATTATACTGTGGGGGGCACTATGGGTGTATTATACTGTGGGGGGCACTATGGGTGTATTATACTGTGGGGGGCACTATGGGTGTATTATACTGTGGGGGGCACTATGGGTGTATTATACTGTGGGGGGACACTATGGGTGTATTATACTGTGGGGGGACACTATGGGTGTATTATACTGTGGGGGACACTATGGGTGTATTATACTGTGGGGGGACACTATGGGTGTATTATACTGTGGGGGACACTATGGGTGTATTATACTGTGGGGGGCACTATGGGTGTATTATACTGTGGGGGGCACTATGGGTGTATTATACTGTGGGGGGCACTATGGGTGTATTATACTGTGGGGGGCACTATGGGTGTATTATACTGTGGGGGACACTATGGGTGTATTATACTGTGGGGGGCACTATGGGTGTATTATACTGTGGGGGGCACTATGGGTGTATTATACTGTGGGAGGCACTATGGTGTATTATACTGTGGGGGACACTATGGGTGTATTATACTGTGGGGGACACTATGGTGTATTATACTGTGGGGGGACACTATGGGTGTATTATACTGTGGGGGCACTATGGGTGTATTATACTGTGGGGGACACTATGGGTGTATTATACTGTGGGGGACACTATGGTGTATTATACTGTGGGGGGACACTATGGGTGTATTATACTGTGGGGGACACTATGGGTGTATTATACTGTGGGAGGCACTATGGGTGTATTATACTGTGGGGGGCACTATGGTGTATTATACTGTGGGGGGCACTATGGGTGTATTATACTGTGGGGGACACTATGGGTGTATTATACTGTGGGGGACACTATGGGTGTATTATACTGTGGGGGGCACTATGGGTGTATTATACTGTGGGGGGCACTATGGTGTATTATACTGTGGGGGGCACTATGGTGTATTATACTGTGGGGGGCACTATGGGTGTATTATACTGTGGGGGGCACTATGGGTGTATTATACTGTGGGGGGGCACTATGGGTGTATTATACTGTGGGGGGCACTATGGTGTATTATACTGTGGGGGGCACTATGGGTGTATTATACTGTGGGGGGCACTATGGGTGTATTATACTGTGGGGGGCACTATGGGTGTATTATACTGTGGGGGGCACTATGGGTGTATTATACTGTGGGGGGCACTATGGGTGTATTATACTGTGGGGGGCACTATGGGTGTATTATACTGTGGGGGGCACTATGGGTGTATTATACTGTGGGGGGCACTATGGGTGTATTATACTGTGGGAGGCACTATGGTGTATTATACTGTGGGGGACACTATGGGTGTATTATACTGTGGGGGACACTATGGTGTATTATACTGTGGGGGGACACTATGGGTGTATTATACTGTGGGAGGCACTATGGGTGTATTATACTGTGGGGGACACTATGGGTGTATTATACTGTGGGGGACACTATGGTGTATTATACTGTGGGGGGACACTATGGGTGTATTATACTGTGGGGGGCACTATGGGTGTATTATACTGTGGGGGGCACTATGGGTGTATTATACTGTGGGGGACACTATTGGGTGTATTATACTGTGGGGGACACTATGGGTGTATTATACTGTGGGGGGCACTATGGGTGTATTATACTGTGGGGGGCACTATGGGTGTATTATACTGTGGGGGGCACTATGGGTGTATTATACTGTGGGGGGCACTATGGTGTATTATACTGTGGGGGACACTATGGGTGTATTATACTGTGGGGGACACTATGGGTGTATTATACTGTGGGGGGCACTATGGGTGTATTATACTGTGGGGGGCACTATGGGTATATTATACTGTGGGGGACACTATGGGTGTATTATACTGTGGGGGGCACTATGGGTGTATTATACTGTGGGGGCACTATGGGTGTATTATACTGTGGGGGGCACTATGGTGTATTATACTGTGGGGGACACTATGGGTGTATTATACTGTGGGGGACACTATGGGTGTATTATACTGTGGGGGGACACTATGGGTGTATTATACTGTGGGGGGCACTATGGTGTATTATACTGTGGGGGACACTATGGGTGTATTATACTGTGGGGGACACTATGGGTGTATTATACTGTGGGGGACACTATGGGTGTATTATACTGTGGGGGGACACTATGGGTGTATTATACTGTGGGGGACACTATGGGTGTATTATACTGTGGGGGGACACTATGGGTGTATTATACTGTGGGGGACACTATGGGTGTATTATACTGTGGGGGACACTATGGGTGTATTATACTGTGGGGGACACTATGGGTGTATTATACTGTGGGGGGCACTATGGATGTATTATACTGTAGGGGACACTATGGGTGTATTATACTGTGGGGGGCACTATGGGTGTATTATACTGTGGGAGGCACTATGGGTGTATTATACTGTGGGGGGCACTATGGTGTATTATACTGTGGGGGACACTATGGGTGTATTATACTGTGGGGGACACTATGGGTGTATTATACTGTGGGGGACACTATGGGTGTATTATACTGTGGGGGACACTATGGGTGTATTATACTGTGGGGGGACACTATGGGTGTATTATACTGTGGGGGACACTATGGGTGTATTATACTGTGGGGGGACACTATGGGTGTATTATACTGTGGGGGACACTATGGGTGTATTATACTGTGGGGGACACTATGGGTGTATTATACTGTGGGGGACACTATGGGTGTATTATACTGTGGGGGGCACTATGGATGTATTATACTGTAGGGGACACTATGGGTGTATTATACTGTGGGGGGCACTATGGGTGTATTATACTGTGGGAGGCACTATGGGTGTATTATATTGTGGGGGGCACTATGGGTGTATTATACTGTGGGGGACACTATGGTGTATTATACTGTGGGGGGACACTATGGGTGTATTATACTGTGGGAGGCACTATGGGTGTATTATACTGTGGGGGGCACTATGGGTGTATTATACTGTGGGAGGCACTATGGGTGTATTATACTGTGGGGGACACTATGGGTGTATTATACTGTAGGGGACACTATGGGTGTATTATACTGTAGGGGACACTATGGGTGTATTATACTGTGGGAGGCACTATGGGTGTATTATACTGTGGGGGGCACTATGGATGTATTATACTGTAGGGGACACTATGGGTGTATTATACTGTGGGAGGCACTATGGGTGTATTATATTGTGGGGGGCACTATGGGTGTATTATACTGTGGGGGACACTATGGTGTATTATACTGTGGGGGGACACTATGGGTGTATTATACTGTGGGGGGCACTATTGGTGTATTATACTGTGGGGGGCACTATGGGTGTATTATACTGTGGGGGGCACTATGGGTGTATTATACTGTGGGAGGCACTATGGGTGTATTATACTGTGGGGGGCACTATGGGTGTATTATACTGTGGGAGGCACTATGGGTGTATTATACTGTGGGGGACACTATGGGTGTATTATACTGTGGGGGGCACTATGGGTGTATTATACTGTGGGGGGCACTATGGGTGTATTATACTGTGGGGGGCACTATGGGTGTATTATACTGTGGGAGGCACTATGGGTGTATTATACTGTGGGGGGCACTATGGGTGTATTATACTGTGGGAAGCACTATGGGTGTATTATACTGTGGGGGGCACTATGGGTGTATTATACTGTGGGAGGCACTATGGGTGTATTATACTGTGGGGGGCACTATGGGTGTATTATACTGTGGGGGGCACTATGGGTGTATTATACTGTGGGGGACACTATGGTGTATTATACTGTGGGGGGCACTATGGGTGTATTATACTGTGGGAAGCACTATGGGTGTATTATACTGTGGGGGGCACTATGGGTGTATTATACTGTGGGAGGCACTATGGTGTATTATACTGTGGGGGGCACTATGGGTGTATTATACAAGTTACACATTGTTATGACCGATACAGACGGAATAGAAAAGATCAGATCTGACAGCTCCGTACACTGCATGGCCGCACTGCCTCAGCTGCTATATGTGACTCAGCCACCCCCGCCCAGTAGTGCTGCCCCCTATAGCAATGTACAGGACATAGAGCTTGTGAGGGCAGCGCGGGCTGAATAATGGCTTCTCTGATTGGTCATATCGATCGCTGTTATTTCCCACCTGTGGAAATTCCATAATTATCAGGACACGACCCGACACTGATGACGTCACTGAACTAATTAGAGACAACGAGCTGCGGAATTAAAGAAAATTAAGGTCAGATAATGATGGAAATATAATGTAGGAGAAGTCACATGACCCGAAGAGGTAATTACCTGATCAATACAAGTGATTAATAGCAACTATAAATAAGAGGAGCAAGTTACATAGGACTGCAGTGTTACATAGGACTGCAGTGTTACATAGGACTGCCGGTGACATCTACTACATTACATAGGACTGCCGGTGACATCTACTATATTACATAGGACTGCCAGTGACATCTACTACATTACATAGGACTGCCGGTGACATCTACTATATTACATAGGACTGCCGGTGACATCTACTATATTACATAGGACTGCCGGTGACATCTACTACATTACATAGGACTGACACATTAAGCTCTGCTACATCTTTATATAACACATAAGGATTAGTTTGTAGAATCTTCAGGGGATTATTAGTGGGGTCACATCGGACCCCGAAGGACAACAATTACACCCCCTTATAACCAGTGACTTATATCTTGGCTATGGCTGACAGTGTGAGGGCGAGGACTGAGTCTTCATGTTCAGAATATTATCAGAATTTCTTTCCATTTTCATACTTATTATTTTACTTCTGTGAATGTCTTTGCTGTAAAGTTCAGATACAAAGTTTTACTTTATGGTAAAAGTTTCTGAATTTGAAACTTTCTGCCTTTACCTTACAGAGGTCACCAGGGGTCAGCGCTGGAGAGACTTAATGAGAGATTAATTAATAATGTGACCATTAACTACGAGCGCTCCGGCATTAACATTACATGATCTGGTAAATCTTCCAATTACCCGACAGTCCGGTCAATGGTTCATAAACTGACTGAGAAGAGAAGAAGAGAAAGCGCGAGTGAGAGGAGCGAAGAGGAAAGAGAAGAATCAATGCGGTAACTATATACCGTATATGTAACTATATGTGAGCATTATATACTGGATATATAACTACATAGGAGCAGTATTATAGTAGTTATATTCTTGTACATAGGAGTATTATAGTAGTTATATTCTTGTACATAGGAGGTAGTATTATAGTAGTTATATTCTTGTACATAGGAGTAGTATTATAGTAGTTATATTCTTGTACATAGGAGGTAGTATTATAGTAGTTATATTCTTGTACATAGGAGTAGTATTATAGTAGTTATATTCTTGTACATAGGAGTAGTATTATAGTAGTTATATTCTTGTATATAGGAGCAGTATTATAGTAGTTATATTCTTGTACATAGGAGGTAGTATTATAGTAGTTATATTCTTGTACATAGGAGTAGTATTATAGTAGTTATATTCTTGTACATAGGAGTAGTATTATAGTAGTTATATTCTTGTACATAGGAGGTAGTATTATAGTAGTTATATTCTTGTACATAGGAGTAGTATTATAGTAGTTATATTCTTGTACATAGGAGGTAGTATTATAGTAGTTATATTCTTGTACATAGGAGTAGTATTATAGTAGTTATATTCTTGTACATAGGAGCAGTATTATAGTAGTTATATTCTTGTACATAGGAGTAGTATTATAGTAGTTATATTCTTGTACATAGGAGTAATATAGTAGTTATATTCTTGCACATAGGAGGTAGTATTATAGTAGTTATATTCTTGTACATAGGAGTAGTATTATAGTAGTTATATTCTTGTACATAGGAGGTAGTATTATAGTAGTTATATTCTTGTACATAGGAGTAGTATTATAGTAGTTATATTCTTGTACATAGGAGGTAGTATTATAGTAGTTATATTCTTGTACATAGGAGTAGTATTATAGTAGTTATATTCTTGTATATAGGAGCAGTATTATAGTAGTTATATTCTTGTACATAGGAGGTAGTATTATAGTAGTTATATTCTTGTACATAGGAGTAGTATTATAGTAGTTATATTCTTGTACATAGGAGTAGTATTATAGTAGTTATATTCTTGTACATAGGAGGTAGTATTATAGTAGTTATATTCTTGTACATAGGAGTAGTATTATAGTAGTTATATTCTTGTACATAGGAGGTAGTATTATAGTAGTTATATTCTTGTACATAGGAGTAGTATTATAGTAGTTATATTCTTGTATATAGGAGCAGTATTATAGTAGTTATATTCTTGTACATAGGAGGTAGTATTATAGTAGTTATATTCTTGTATATAGGAGCAGTATTATAGTAGTTATATTCTTGTACATAGGAGTAGTATTATAGTAGTTATATTCTTGTACATAGGAGGTAGTATTATAGTAGTTATATTCTTGTACATAGGAGTAGTATTATAGTAGTTATATTCTTGTACATAGGAGGTAGTATTATAGTAGTTATATTCTTGTATATAGGAGCAGTATTATAGTAGTTATATTCTTGTACATAGGAGGTAGTATTATAGTAGTTATATTCTTGTATATAGGAGCAGTATTATAGTAGTTATATTCTTGTACATAGGAGTAGTATTATAGTAGTTATATTCTTGTATATAGGAGCAGTATTATAGTAGTTATATTCTTATACATAGGAGGTAGTATTATAGTAGTTATATTCTTGTACATAGGAGGTAGTATTATAGTAGTTATATTCTTGTACATAGGAGCAGTATTATAGTAGTTATATTCTTGTACATAGGAGGTAGTATTATAGTAGTTATATTCTTGCACATAGGAGTAGTATTATAGTAGTTATATTCTTGTACATAGGAGGTAGTATTATAGTAGTTATATTCTTGTACATAGGAGGTAGTATTATAGTAGTTATATTCTTGTATATAGGAGCAGTATTATAGTAGTTATATTCTTGTACATAGGAGCAGTATTATAGTAGTTATATTCTTGTACATAGGAGGTAGTATTATAGTAGTTATATTCTTGTACATAGGAGTAGTATTATAGTAGTTATATTCTTGCACATAGGAGTAGTATTATAGTAGTTATATTCTTGTACATAGGAGGTAGTATTATAGTAGTTATATTCTTGTACATAGGAGGTAGTATTATAGTAGTTATATTCTTGTACATAGGAGTAGTATTATAATAGTTATATTCTTGTATATAGGAGTAGTATTATAGTAGTTATATTCTTGTACATAGGAGTAGTATTATAGTAGTTATATTCTTGTACATAGTAGTATTATAGTAGTTATATTCTTGTACATAGGAGGTAGTATTATAGTAGTTATATTCTTGTACATAGGAGGTAGTATTATAGTAGTTATATTCTTGTACATAGGAGTAGTATTATAGTAGTTATATTCTTGTATATAGGAGTAGTATTATAGTAGTTATATTCTTGTACATAGGAGTAGTATTATAGTAGTTATATTCTTGTACATAGTAGTATTATAGTAGTTATATTCTTGTACATAGGAGGTAGTATTATAGTAGTTATATTCTTGTACATAAGAGGTAGTATTATAGTAGTTATATTCTTGTACATAGGAGTAGTATTATAGTAGTTATATTCTTGTATATAGGAGCTGTATTATAGTAGTTATATTCTTGTACATAGGAGTAGTATTATAGTAGTTATATTCTTGTACATAGGAGGTAGTATTATAGTAGTTATATTCTTGTACATAGGAGTAGTATTATAGTAGTTATATTCTTGTACATAGGAGCAGTATTATAGTAGTTATATTCTTGTACATAGGAGCAGTATTATAGTAGTTATATTCTTGTACATAGGAGTAGTATTATAGTAGTTATATTCTTGTATATAGGAGTAGTATTATAGTAGTTATATTATTGTACATAAGAAGTAGTATTATAGTAGTTATATTCTTGTACATAGGAGGTAGTATTATAGTAGTTATATTCTTGTACATAGGAGCAGTATTATAGTAGTTATATTCTTGTACATAGGAGGTAGTATTATAGTAGTTATATTCTTGTACATAGGAGCAGTATTATAGTAGTTATATTCTTGTACATAGGAGGTAGTATTATAGTAGTTATATTCTTGTATATAGGAGTAGTATTATAGTAGTTATATTCTTGTACATAGGAGCAGTATTATAGTAGTTATATTCTTGTACATAGGAGCAGTATTATAGTAGTTATATTCTTGTATATAGGAGCAGTATTATAGTAGTTATATTCTTGTACATAGGAGGTAGTATTATAGTAGTTATATTCTTGTACATAGGAGTAATATTATAGTAGTTATATTCTTGTACATAGTAGTAGTATTATAGTAGTTATATTCTTATACATAGGAGGTAGTATTATAGTAGTTATATTCTTGTACATAGGAGCTGTATTATAGTAGTTATATTCTTGTACATAGGAGTAGTATTATAGTAGTTATATTCTTGTATATAGGAGTAGTATTATAGTAGTTATATTCTTATACATAGGAGGTAGTATTATAGTAGTTATATTCTTATACATAGGAGGTAGTATTATAGTAGTTATATTCTTGTACATAGGAGCTGTATTATAGTAGTTATATTCTTATACATAGGAGGTAGTATTATAGTAGTTATATTCTTGTACATAGGAGGTAGTATTATAGTAGTTATATTCTTGTACATAGGAGCTGTATTATAGTAGTTATATTCTTGTACATAGGAGCTGTATTATAGCAGTTATATTCTTGTATATAGGAGCAGTATTATAGTAGTTATATTCTTGTACATAGGAGCTGTATTATAGTAGTTATATTCTTGTACATAGGAGTAGTATTATAGTAGTTATATTCTTGTACATAGGAGTTAGTATTATAGTAGTTATATTCTTGTACATAGGAGTAGTATTATAGTAGTTATATTCTTGTACATGGGAGGTAGTATTATAGTAGTTATATTCTTGTACATAGTAGTAGTATTATAGTAGTTATATTCTTGTACATAGAAGTAGTATTATAGTAGTTATA
>NC_134274.1:2385458-2582745 GCF_031893055.1 Leptodactylus fuscus | reverse complement strand
TCCAAGCAAGGATAGTGAGCGCAGCCTTTGGAGTATAATACAGGATAGTAAGGGTAATGGTATGTACACAGTAGACTGTACCAGGCAGGAATAGGTGGATGCGGCAAGCTCTGGGAGTATAATACAGGGATAAGTAATGTAATTGTATGTACACAGTGACTGTACCTAGCAGAATAGTGATGCGCCAGCTCTGGAGTATAATACAGGATAAGTAATGTAATGTATAGTACACACGCGAGACAGATCCAGCAGAATAGTGAGCGCAGCTCTGGAGTATAATACAGGATAAGTAATGTAATGTATGTACACAGTGACTGTACCAGCAGAATAGTGAGCGCAGCTCTGGAGTATAATACAGGATAAGTAATGTAATGTATGTACACAGTGACTGCACCAGCAGAATAGTGAGCGCAGCTCTGGAGTATAATACAGGATAAGTAATGTAATGTATGTACACAGTGACTGCACCAGCAGAATAGTGAGCGCAGCTCTGGAGTATAATACAGGATAAGTAATGTAATGTATGTAACACAGTGACTGCACCAGCAAGAATAGTGAGCGCAGCTCTGGGGTATAATACAGGAGAAGAAATGTTAATGTATGTACACAGTGACTGCACCAGCAGAATAGTGAGCGCAGCTCTGGAGTATAATACAGGATAAGTAATGTAATGTATGTACACAGTGACTGTACCAGCAGAATAGTGAGCGCAGCTCTGGAGTATAATACAGGATAAGTAATGTAATGTATGTACACAGTGGACTGCACCAGCAGAATAGTGAGCCGCAGCTCTGGAGTATAATACAGGATAAGTAATGTAATGTATGTACACAGTGACTGCACAGCAGAATAGTGAGCACAGCTCTGGAGTATAATACAGGATAAGTAATGTAATGTATGTACACAGTGACTGTACCAGCAGAATAGTGAGCGCAGCTCTGGAGTATAATACAGGATAAGTAATGTAATGTATGTACACAGTGACTGTACCAGCAGAATAGTGAGCACAGCTCTGAGTATAATTACAGGATAAGTAATGTAATGTATGTACACAGTGAATGCACTAGCAGAATAGTGAACGCAGTTCTGGAGTATAATCTAGGATAAGTAATGTAATGTATGTACACAGTGACTGTACCAGCAGAATAGTGAGTGCAGCTCTGGAGTATAATCCAGGATAAGTAATGTAATGTATGTACACAGTGACTGTACCAGCAGAATAGTGAGTGCAGCTCTGGAGTATAATCCAGGATAAGTAATGTAATGTATGTACACAGTGACTGTACCAGCAGAATAGTGAGCGCAGCTCTGGAGTATAATACAGGATAAGTAATGTAATGTATGTACACAGTGACTGTACCAGCAGAATAGTGAGCGCAGCTCTGGAGTATAATACAGTATAAGTAATGTAATGTATGTACACAGTGACTGTACCAGCAGAATAGTGAGCGCAGCTCTGGAGTATAATACAGGATAAGTAATGTAATGTATGTACACAGTGACTGTACCAGCAGAATAGTGAGCGCAGCTCTGGAGTATAATACAGGATAAGTGATGTAATGTATGTACACAGTGACTGTACCAGCAGAATAGTGAGCGCAGCTCTGGAGTATAATACAGAATAAGTAATGTAATGTATGTACACAGTGACTGCACCAGCAGATTAGTTGAGTGCAGCTCTGGAGTATAATACAGGATAAGTAATGTAATGTATGTACACAGTGACTGTACCAGCAGAATAGTGAGTGCAGCTCTGGAGTATAATACAGGATAAGTAATGTAATGTATGTACACAGTGACTGTACCAGCAGAATAGTGAGCGCAGCTCTGGAGTATAATGCAGGATAAGTAATGTAATGTGTGTACACAGTGACTGTACCAGCAGAATAGTGAGCGCAGCTCTGAGTATAATACAGGATAAGTAATGTAATGTGTGTACACAGTGACTGTACCAGCAGAATAGTGAGCGCAGCTCTGGAGTATAATACAGGATAAGTAATGTAATGTATGTACACAGTGACTGTACCAGCAGAATAGTGAGCGCAGCTCTGGAGTATAATACAGGATAAGTAATGTAATGTACGTACACAGTGACTGTACCAGCAGAATAGTGAGCGCAGCTCTGGAGTATAATACAGGATAAGTAATGTAATGTACGTACACAGTGACTGTACCAGCAGAATAGTGAGCGCAGCTCTGGAGTATAATACAGGATAAGTAATGTAATGTACGTACACAGGTGAGTGTACCAGCAGAATAGTGAGCGCAGCTCTGGAGTATAATACAGGATAAGTAATTGTAATGTATGTACACAGTGACTGCACAGCAGAATAGTGAGCGCAGCTCTGGAGTATAATACAGGATAAGTAATGTAATGTATGTACACAGTGACTGTACCAGCAGAATTGTGAGCGCAGCTCTGGAGTATAATACAGGATAAGTAATGTAATATATGTACACAGTGACTGTACCAGCAGAATAGTGAGCGCAGCTCTGGAGTATAATACAGGATAAGTAATGTAATGTATGTACACAGTGACTGCACCAGCAGAATAGTGAGCGCAGCTCTGGAGTATAATACAGAATAAGTAATGTAATGTATGTACACAGTGACTGCACCAGCAGAATAGTGAGCGCAGCTCTGGAGTATAATACAGGACAAGTAATGTATGTACACAGTGACTGTACCAGCAGAATAGTGAGCGCAGCTCTGGAGTATAATACAGGATAAGTAATGTAATGTATGTACACAGTGACTGCACCAGCAGATAGTGAGTGCAGCTCTGGAGTATAATACAGGATAAGTAATGTAATATATGTACACAGTGACTGTACCAGCAGAATAGTGAGCGCAGCTCTGGAGTATAATACAGGATAAGTAATGTAATGTATGTACACAGTGACTGCACCAGCAGAATAGTGAGCGCAGCTCTGGAGTATAATACAGAATAAGTAATGTAATGTATGTACACAGTGACTGCACCAGCAGAATAGTGAGCGCAGCAGCTCTGGAGTATAATACAGGACAAGTAATGTATGTACACAGTGACTGTACCAGCAGAATAGTGAGCGCAGCTCTGGAGTATAATACAGGATAAGTAATGTAATGTATGTACACAGTGACTGCACCAGCAGAATAGTGAGCGCAGCTCTGGAGTATAATACAGGATAAGTAATGTAATGTATGTACACAGTGACTGCACCAGCAGAATAGTGAGCGCAGCTCTGGAGTATAATACAGGATAAGTAATGTAATGTATGTACACAGTGACTGTACCAGCAGAATAGTGAGCGCAGCTCTGGAGTATAATACAGGATAAGTAATGTAATGTATGTACACAGTGACTGCACCAGCAGAATAGTGAGCGCAGCTCTGGAGTATAATACAGAATAAGTAATGTAATGTATGTTACACAGTGACTGCACCAGCAGAATAGTGAGCGCAGCTCTGGAGTATAATACAGGACAAGTAATGTATGTACACAGTGACTTTACCAGCAGAATAGTGAGCGCAGCTCTGGAGTATATTACAGGACAAGTAATGTATGTACACAGTGACTGTACCAGCAGAATAGTGAGTGCAGCTCTGGAGTATAATACAGGATAAGTAATGTAATGTATGTACACAGTGACTGTACCAGCAGAATAGTGAGCGCAGCTCTGGAGTATAATACAGGATAAGTAATGTAATGTATGTACACAGTGACTGCACCAGCAGAATAGTGAGCGCGGCTCTGGAGTATAATACAGGATAAGTAATGTAATGTATGTACACAGTGACTGTACCAGCAGAATTGTGAGCGCAGCTCTGGAGTATAATACAGGATAAGTAATGTAAATATATGTACACAGTGACTGTTACCAGCAGAATAGTGAGCGCAGCTCTGGAGTATAATACAGGATAAGTAATGTAATGTATGTACACAGTGACTGTACCAGCAGAATTGTGAGCGCAGCTCTGGAGTATAAATACAGGATAAGTAATGTAATGTATGTACACAGTGACTGCACCAGCAGAATAGTGAGCACAGCTCTGGGGTATAATACAGGATAAGTAATGTAAATATATGTACACAGTGACTGTACAACAGAATAGTGAGCGCAGCTCTGGAGTATAATACAGGATAAGTAATGTAATGTATGTACACAGTGACTGTACCAGCAGAATAGTGAGCGCAGCTCTGGAGTATAATACAGGATAAGTAATGTAATGTACGTACACAGTGACTGTACCAGCAGAATAGTGAGCGCAGCTCTCTGGAGTATAATACAGGATAAGTAATGTAATGTACGTACACAGTGACTGTACCAGCAGAATAGTGAGCGCAGCTCTGGAGTATAATACAGGATAAGTAATGTAATGTATGTACACAGTGACTGCACCAGCAGAATAGTGAGCGCAGCTCTGAGTATAATACAGGATAAGTAATGTAATGTATGTACACAGTGACTGTACCAGCAGAATTGTGAGCGCAGCTCTGGAGTATAATACAGGATAAGTAATGTAATATATGTGCACAGTGGACTGCACCAGCAGAATAGTGAGTGCAGCTCTGGAGTATAATACAGGATAAGTAATGTAATGTAAGTACACAGTGACTGTACCAGCAGAATAGTGAGCGCAGCTCTGGAGTATAATACAGGATAAGTAATGTAATGTATGTACACAGTGACTGCACCAGCAGAATAGTGAGCGCAGCTCTGGAGTATAATACAGGACAAGTAATGTATGTACACAGTGACTGTACCAGCAGAATAGTGAGCGCAGCTCTGGAGTATAATACAGGATAAGTAATGTAATGTATGTACACAGTGACTGGCACCAGCAGAATAGTGAGTGCAGCTCTGGAGTATAATACAGGATAAGTAATGTAATATATGTACACAGTGACTGTACCAGGCAGAATAGTGAGCGCAGCTCTGGAGTATAATACAGGATAAGTAATGTAATGTATGTACACAGTGACTGCACCAGCAGAATAGTGAGCGCAGCTCTGGAGTATAATACAGAATAAGTAATGTAATGTATGTACACAGTGACTGCACCAGCAGAATAGTGAGCGCAGCTCTGGAGTATAATACAGGACAAGTAATGTATGTACACAGTGACTGTACCAGCAGAATAGTGAGCGCAGCTCTGGAGTATAATACAGGATAAGTAATGTAATGTATGTACACAGTGACTGCACCAGCAGAATAGTGAGCGCAGCTTCTGGAGTATAATACAGGATAAGTAATGTAATGTATGTACACAGTGACTGCACCAGCAGAATAGTGAGCGCAGCTCTGGAGTATAATACAGGATAAGTAATGTAATGTATGTACACAGTGACTGTACCAGCAGAATTGTGAGCGCAGCTCTGGAGTATAATACAGGATAAGTAATGTAATATATGTACACAGTGACTGTACCAGCAGAATAGTGAGCGCAGCTCTGGAGTATAATACAGGATAAGTAATGTAATGTATGTACACAGTGACTGCACCAGCAGAATAGTGAGCGCAGCTCTGGAGTATAATACAGAATAAGTAATGTAATGTATGTACACAGTGACTGCACCAGCAGAATAGTGAGCGCAGCTCTGGAGTATAATACAGGACAAGTAATGTATGTACACAGTGACTTTACCAGCAGAATAGTGAGCGCAGCTCTGGAGTATAATACAGGACAAGTAATGTATGTACACAGTGACTGTACCAGCAGAATAGTGAGTGCAGCTCTGGAGTATAATACAGGATAAGTAATGTAATGTTTGTACACAGTGACTGTACCAGCAGAATAGTGAGCGCAGCTCTGGAGTATAATACAGGATAAGTAATGTAATGTATGTACACAGTGACTGCACCAGCAGAATAGTGAGCGCAGCTCTGGAGTATAATACAGGATAAGTAATGTAATGTATGTACACAGTGACTGTACCAGCAGAATTGTGAGCGCAGCTCTGGAGTATAATACAGGATAAGTAATGTAATATATGTACACAGTGACTGTACCAGCAGAATAGTGAGCGCAGCTCTGGAGTATAATACAGGATAAGTAATGTAATGTATGTACACAGTGACTGTACCAGCAGAATTGTGAGCGCAGCTCTGGAGTATAATACAGGATAAGTAATGTAATATATGTACACAGTGACTGTACCAACAGAATAGTGAGCGCAGCTCTGGAGTATAATACAGGATAAGTAATGTAATGTATGTACACAGTGACTGCACCAGCAGAATAGTGAGCGCAGCTCTGGAGTATAATACAGGATAAGTAATGTAATGTATGTACACAGTGACTGCACCAGCAGAATAGTGAGCGCAGCTCTGGAGTATAATACAGAATTAGTAATGTAATGTATGTACACAGTGACTGCACCAGCAGAATAGTGAGCGCAGCTCTGGAGTATAATACAGGATAAGTAATGTAATGTATGTACACAGTGACTGCACCAGCAGAATAGTGAGCGCAGCTCTGGGGTATAATACAGGATAAGTAATGTAATGTATGTACACAGTGACTGTACCAGCAGAATAGTGAGCGCAGCTCTGGAGTATAATACAGGATAAGTAATGTAATGTATGTACACAGTGACTGCACCAGCAGAATAGTGAGCGCAGCTCTGGAGTATAATACAGGATAAGTAATGTAATGTATGTACACAGTGACTGTACCAGCAGAATTGTGAGCGCAGCTCTGGAGTATAATACAGGACAAGTAATGTATGTACACAGTGACTGTACCAGCAGAATAGTGAGCGCAGCTCTGGAGTATAATACAGGATAAGTAATGTAATGTATGTACACAGTGACTGCACCAGCAGAATAGTGAGCGCAGCTCTGTAGTATAATACAGAATAAGTAATGTAATGTATGTACACAGTGACTGCACCAGCAGAGTAGTGAGCGCAGCTCTGGGGTATAATACAGGATAAGTAATGTATGTACACAGTGACTGTACCAGCAGAATAGTGAGCGCAGCTCTGGAGTATAATACAGGACAAGTAATGTATGTACACAGTGACTGTACCAGCAGAATAGTGAGCGCAGCTCTGGAGTATAATACAGGACAAGTAATGTATGTACACAGTGACTGTACCAGCAGAATAGTGAGCGCAGCTCTGGAGTATAATACAGGATAAGTAATGTAATGTATGTACACAGTGACTGCACCAGCAGAATAGTGAGCGCAGCTCTGGAGTATAATACAGGATAAGTAATGTAATGTACGTACACAGTGACTGTACCAGCAGAATAGTGAGCGCAGCTCTGGAGTATAATACAGGATAAGTAATGTAATGTATGTACACAGTGACTGCACCAGCAGAATAGTGAGCGCAGCTCTGGAGTATAATACAGGATAAGTAATGTAATGTATGTACACAGTGACTGTACCAGCAGAATTGTGAGCGCAGCTCTGGAGTATAATACAGGATAAGTAATGTAATATATGTACACAGTGACTGTACCAGCAGAATAGTGAGCGCAGCTCTGGAGTATAATACAGGATAAGTAATGTAATGTATGTACACAGTGACTGCACCAGCAGAATAGTGAGCGCAGCTCTGGAGTATAATACAGAATAAGTAATGTAATGTATGTACACAGTGACTGCACCAGCAGAATAGTGAGCGCAGCTCTGGAGTATAATACAGGACAAGTAATGTATGTACACAGTGACTGTACCAGCAGAATAGTGAGCGCAGCTCTGGAGTATAATACAGGATAAGTAATGTAATGTATGTACACAGTGACTGCACCAGCAGAATAGTGAGCGCAGCTCTGGAGTATAATACAGAATAAGTAATGTAATGTATGTACACAGTGACTGCACCAGCAGAATAGTGAGCGCAGCTCTGGAGTATAATACAGGACAAGTAATGTATGTACACAGTGACTGTACCAGCAGAATAGTGAGCGCAGCTCTGGAGTATAATACAGGATAAGTAATGTAATGTATGTACACAGTGACTGCACCAGCAGAATAGTGAGTGCAGCTCTGGAGTATAATACAGGATAAGTAATGTAATGTATGTACACAGTGACTGCACCAGCAGAATAGTGAGCGCAGCTCTGGAGTATAATACAGAATAAGTAATGTAATGTATGTACACAGTGACTGCACCAGCAGAATAGTGAGCGCAGCTCTGGAGTATAATACAGGACAAGTAATGTATGTACACAGTGACTGTACCAGCAGAATAGTGAGCGCAGCTCTGGAGTATAATACAGGATAAGTAATGTAATGTATGTACACAGTGACTGCACCAGCAGAATAGTGAGCGCAGCTCTGGAGTATAATACAGAATAAGTAATGTAATGTATGTACACAGTGACTGCACCAGCAGAATAGTGAGCGCAGCTCTGGAGTATAATACAGGACAAGTAATGTATGTACACAGTGACTTTACCAGCAGAATAGTGAGCGCAGCTCTGGAGTATAATACAGGACAAGTAATGTATGTACACAGTGACTGTACCAGCAGAATAGTGAGTGCAGCTCTGGAGTATAATACAGGATAAGTAATGTAATGTTTGTACACAGTGACTGTACCAGCAGAATAGTGAGCGCAGCTCTGGAGTATAATACAGGATAAGTAATGTAATGTATGTACACAGTGACTGCACCAGCAGAATAGTGAGCGCAGCTCTGGAGTATAATACAGGATAAGTAATGTAATGTATGTACACAGTGACTGTACCAGCAGAATTGTGAGCGCAGCTCTGGAGTATAATACAGGATAAGTAATGTAATATATGTACACAGTGACTGTACCAGCAGAATAGTGAGCGCAGCTCTGGAGTATAATACAGGATAAGTAATGTAATGTATGTACACAGTGACTGTACCAGCAGAATTGTGAGCGCAGCTCTGGAGTATAATACAGGATAAGTAATGTAATATATGTACACAGTGACTGTACCAACAGAATAGTGAGCGCAGCTCTGGAGTATAATACAGGATAAGTAATGTAATGTATGTACACAGTGACTGCACCAGCAGAATAGTGAGCGCAGCTCTGGAGTATAATACAGGATAAGTAATGTAATGTATGTACACAGTGACTGCACCAGCAGAATAGTGAGCGCAGCTCTGGAGTATAATACAGAATTAGTAATGTAATGTATGTACACAGTGACTGCACCAGCAGAATAGTGAGCGCAGCTCTGGAGTATAATACAGGATAAGTAATGTAATGTATGTACACAGTGACTGCACCAGCAGAATAGTGAGCGCAGCTCTGGGGTATAATACAGGATAAGTAATGTAATGTATGTACACAGTGACTGTACCAGCAGAATAGTGAGCGCAGCTCTGGAGTATAATACAGGATAAGTAATGTAATGTATGTACACAGTGACTGCACCAGCAGAATAGTGAGCGCAGCTCTGGAGTATAATACAGGATAAGTAATGTAATGTATGTACACAGTGACTGTACCAGCAGAATTGTGAGCGCAGCTCTGGAGTATAATACAGGACAAGTAATGTATGTACACAGTGACTGTACCAGCAGAATAGTGAGCGCAGCTCTGGAGTATAATACAGGATAAGTAATGTAATGTATGTACACAGTGACTGCACCAGCAGAATAGTGAGCGCAGCTCTGGAGTATAATACAGAATAAGTAATGTAATGTATGTACACAGTGACTGCACCAGCAGAGTAGTGAGCGCAGCTCTGGGGTATAATACAGGATAAGTAATGTATGTACACAGTGACTGTACCAGCAGAATAGTGAGCGCAGCTCTGGAGTATAATACAGGACAAGTAATGTATGTACACAGTGACTGTACCAGCAGAATAGTGAGCGCAGCTCTGGAGTATAATACAGGACAAGTAATGTATGTACACAGTGACTGTACCAGCAGAATAGTGAGCGCAGCTCTGGAGTATAATACAGGATAAGTAATGTAATGTATGTACACAGTGATTGCACCAGTAGAATAGTGAGCGCAGCTCTGGAGTATAATACAGGATAAGTAATGTAATGTATGTACACAGTGACTGTACCAGCAGAATAGTGAGCGCAGCTCTGGAGTATAATACAGGATAAGTAATGTAATGTATGTACACAGTGACTGCACCAGTAGAATAGTGAGCGCAGCTCTGGAGTATAATACAGGATAAGTAATGTAATGTATGTACACAGTGACTGTACCAGCAGAATAGTGAGCGCAGCTCTGGAGTATAATACAGGACAAGTAATGTAATGTATGTACACAGTGACCAGCAGAATAGTGAGCGCAGCTCTGGAGTATAATACAGGACAAGTAATGTATGTACACAGTGACTGTACCAGCAGAATAGTGAGCGCAGCTCTGGAGTATAATACAGGACAAGTAATGTAATGTATGTACACAGTGACTGTACCAGCAGAATAGTGAGCGCAGCTCTGGAGTATAACACAGGATAAGTAATGTAATGTATGTACACAGTGACTGCACCAGCAGAATAGTGAGCGCAGCTCTGGAGTATAATACAGGATAAGTAATGTAATGTATGTACACAGTGACTGTACCAGCAGAATAGTGAGCGCAGCTCTGGAGTATAATACAGGATGTGATTCAGGATAGATAACAGTTATATACAGTATTTCTAGCATGTCCGTGTATAATGTTGCTCAGAGATTTCGGGTTTTGGATCATTTTACTTTGTCCTACAGAAGGACTTTGATGACTGGATTACATAATTGACTTAAACAGAGAAATGACTTCAGACAATGTAATATTAGGAGTCTAGAACTTACTGATGTGATCTTTGGATCCTCCGTCTGACTTCAGGGTTTCCCGAGTGTATTACCGTCTTATCTTCGGTCACTGGATGTCGCTTCCTCTTATCTGTAAATTGCTTCTTTCCTCTCGCACATTTATATTTCGTCTCTGATACTTTGTGGTTTCCTGTGAATACAGTTGTCAGATCTCAGTGATGATGTCTATGGGGCTGTGTATACATTGGGCGGTCACAGCAGTATATACGAGGACAGAACTGGGCGCTATACATGTATATGGGGTCTAGTAGGTGTTTGGCCAATACTAGTCATCACTGGCTGAGAATACGGGTGTCACTGAGTGATATCCAGTATTATTATTATTATTATTATTATTATTATTATTATTATTATTAATAATAATAATTTTATATTCTGCTGCACTTTACAAATCAGAGGGAATGAATTAGTATATCAAACACAAGGAGTGAGGGGTCTGCTCAATATCCAGGCCCCCTACAGAGCTCCCTCTAGTGGTAAGAACAGGCAGCCAGAATTATATCAGTTTATAAAATCTGAACTCAGTTTATGCCGCCTATAGCTGTGCCAGTGAGGGTACAAGGCAAGGAAAATGGTGTGGGGGGGGGGGGGATGTAACGGCACAACAATGTAACCTGATAAGATTCAGATTGAGCAAAGTCAATAAGATCTAACAACATGTTTTATATAAAGTGATAAATTAAAAAATTATCCAACAACAGATCCGAGGAGAGAAATCCCGCCATCTCCTCCACAAAGCTAAATAATCCAGAAACAGGTGAAGAATAAGATACATTACCTGCAAGTGGAGAAGACCAAGGAGACTGATCACAGCTGGAGTTTTGATGCAGTTTTTGCAGCAATTACTGACAAATGTCACTGCTGTGCGGAAACTCCAGCGTCACAGAGTGAGGAGGCGATGGGCTTAGATTTACACAAACCATATTGACTGTTATATTTGCTGCAACAATCTTTGCCTATTTCCATGGGTAAGGAATACACTAATCAGTCAGAACAACCAGGCATTGATTTGCCCTCCATAAGGCGGCGCTAGAGCACGTTCCTGTTTTCCACCAAGGAGGATGCATTTTCATATTCTTTACCCAGGAATCTTAGCGGGGCTGCGTAATCTGCTCATTGTCATGGAATTTTAAGACTCTGCAAAACAAAAACCTGTAACAATGTGCATTTGTAAGCTGGTCCACCATTGTCACTTTCATGTTGTGTGTGAACATGGCCTTTGTCCTGTACGGTGCAGATGCCTTGTTTCAGAATGCCAGAGCACAGTAAGATGTCTGCAAAAATCTAAATATTGCCATTTCTTTGTATAGGGGCCGATAGTCAGATGTCCCCCCTGTCGATCAGGATCAGCTTCACTTCTTTCTTCATATTGCCCAGATAGGAGCAACAATATTCGCTCCAGTCAAAATCTCAAAATCTTTTGGCACCAGATACATACATCCCAGATATACAGATTTACATGCGCACCGATAGGCTTTAGTTGCCCCTTTGCACCCGTGCACACCTGCACTCACTGGAACGTAAGACAAGTATCTTGAAGTACTGACATGTGACTCTTGCGGTCTTGGCGGCAGACGGACTTGTTCTCCATGACAAATCTCTTTTATCTGAGCCGCTTCCCTTATCAGGTGGCGTCCCGGCTGTATCGGGGGGGGACACGGCGGATGATTCCCAACCATTCTTCATCTTTGTCTTTTCTTCTTTTCACAGATAACACAACGGTGGAGATGGATAAAAGCAAGGTCATTAAATGAGGACGATCCCGGAGAATTAATGGAAAGACGCCATCATCTCAGATTCTCTGCACAAAGCAACACAAAGACAATGTAATTCTCAGCTCTGACCTCTCGCCGCCTCGGAAAGTCAAAAGAAACTTTTCCAGTTATGGTCTGAGAAAAATGAAGCGAATGGACGGTCAGTGAAAGTGCAGAGAGGAAGACATCAAAGCTGATATCAGTGCCAGGCTTAGACCTTGTCCTGAAGACACCCGGGCGCCAACAAGAGACTTCTGGCTGGAAAACTTCCTGAACAATATTGCAGTTTTCATATCGGCCATGAGAGGTCAGCAACAAACCGATTCAACATTACTTGCTTTACAACCTACAGTAAAACACACTGACTAAGCACTAGCATCAGGGTAACTGGCAAAATCCTGGTACTGCCCGAACCAGGACAAGCAGCTTTCACAATACCTATAGCAATGGTAAGATCAGAGATCAAAATCCCTGGTGTATGAGGAAGTGATAGATGACCCCGCCACGGCCTATTGTCAACCTGAACCCCCTCCCCAGCCGCCATGGTGGAATGCATAGTGGAGAATTCAGATCTGACAATTGTATGTCTTAAACTACTATCCTGACCAATCCGAGCCGCAAAGGAGTAAATTGGGGTTCTCTGATTTTGCTTTTACTTTTACATAAGGCCCAAGAGCTTCAGCGCGGTCACAGAAGAGTTAATATCACCACCTTCAGGTCATTTCCAGTGTGATGCACATTTGGTCAGTAGTGACAGATTGTCCCCGGACATCTCTAGGACTACGGAGAGAATCCACAATGAGCCGCTGCGGACTCTGCGTCTTGTGCTGTCACCGCCGAATCCCAACAGAATGGAAAAATTTTACATCTCAAACAGATCCAGGGTGAGGACAATTGATATTCTCTGTAACGTTCTGTATCGCGGCCCCGTCCTTCGCAACAAGGTGAAACACAAGAGTTTTCTTTTTCTAATCCATTGAGTAGGAGCCAGAATTATTTTGTATGTTGTCCAGCGATCTAATGCAATAAAAAAGTCCTGACAGTCCGCTGATTCCTGTCTGCCTGGATATATGGAGCACATATAGAGCAGAGCTATAGATTTACTGCCCCTCAGGGGCAGATATACAAGAGGGGTTAAATGCCCCCTAGCACAGATCATAGGATGAAGCCATTGTTTTTGCACCCCCATCCCTACCACCTACCCTTCAGGCACAGGAGGGCAAGCTCAGCCGCTTTTTGGTCCCCTGTGGGGTCATATGGGTTCCAACTGGGCAAACCCAGTCAAGAGCAGAAGTAAGAGGGGTCAGCAGAGGTTAACCAATACCCCATTGGGTCACTACCAACAAACCATTGGATTCAGTGTTGTCCCTGGGTTGTTGCAGACGTGGGTGTAGCAACATTGTAGAGCTTATGGTTAGGCGAGATCTACAATCAAAGCCAGAGTATATAGCTCGCCCCCTACTGGTGACAATGGGAAACTAAGGTTTTTAGATGTAAGTGAGTGGAGGGAGCCGCGGTTTGGCAGGAGGGGGGGGGGGGGGGCAATGCTTTGTCCTAGCAAAAATAATGGATATTAGCAATATTAGTAAGACGCTTCAGTTGCTCCAAAACTCTGCGACAATAAGCCCCCTGTAAGGCCCCGCTCATGGCCGCTCTACTTACTGACCCCTCACAGGATTGTCTTATCTTATCATAATTGTAAGGCCTATTTAACCTTTTCTCTGCCGGATCAGTCTATGGAGTGACAGGACACAGTGCCGCGTCCGCCCCCTCATGTTAATGTCGCTCGCGGGCGCACGCTGCCTGAGAGCTGCCATTATATTAATGCACTGCATGGAAATGTGGCATTCAGGGAAATTGTTGTCATTTCAGATTTCATTGACATGATAATGTACATACATGGAGATCTATATATAGGAAGGGAACACGGGACACGGTGAATCAGGCGAACGGAACGGCGCTCGCATTTAGCGACAAATGTGTCTAGAACATATAATAGACCCGACGCACGGCACAGACTCGCTTTCTAGGGGACATGCTTAGTAAATCTCCCCAGTGCTTATGGTCAGGGGGCTCAGTGGTTGGTAATGTCATTTAATTTGGGGGTGCAAGTGATCCCCTTTCTCACTATCAGTGGTCAGACCCCCAGTTACCTCAATTCTCTGGAATCAGAATGACCCCCAATACCCCTTCAGTACAACACAACTTATCACAGAACACACAAAGGAGCAAATTAAAGTTTCTTGTAACAATGTATTCCATGTGTTAAGTGTCAAGTTCCAGTTTGCTACATTGACGCTTTCTATAGATCACTGCTGTATCCAGAGCTGCATTCACAATTCTGCTCACACTTAGATACGAGTCTAAGCAGCGGTCTTAGGACAACCTGCAATACTTACGCAGCAGCTCTGGATGTGACTGGAGTATTGGACATGTCTATGGGACTAGTAAAAGTAATTTGTGTAGATTTTGGCAGCCAATAATGATTGGAGTCAATAAAGTGTAAAATCTGCAGGTTTATTACATGAATATTACACGATTATTACGACTCCATTGGCGTCTATTACAGGATACAGGTTTTTTATATTCGCCACCGATCCGGAAATTATCTGGTAAACGGTGCAAACACCTCAGTAATCCAATATCCAGATGACATCACCAGTTACATACAAGACCGCACACGGGGAATCGTTATGACGATATAATTGGCGCTGAGTGACCGGCGTGGGATTGAGAACATCGCCATTTATCGTCTTGTTTGCTCGCGCTGTTATTAAACAAGCTGGCACGGGCTCGCAGCGGCTGGAAGATGACATACGATTTGTTAGGAGTCTTACAGCGCCTCGCCGGAGGGATCCGCAGCGAGATGAGGCGTCTGATGGCAGACAGGGGCTGTGCGCTCTGCTGGGACCCAACGCAACGTCCGCAGCTGAGATTTGCTTTGAAGAAGTGGATCAGGTGCTGGAGAGGGGAGGGGGACGCATGACGGGAAGCCGAAGCGATGAGGTGATGTAATTGCATTACGCACATCTTCAGCCGTCTCGGATCCATTAATCAGCGCACAGGATACGATTAGAGCAGGATGGCGGCCGCTCTCGCTCCGAGCACATGTCCCACCGAGCAAAACGCATTACACATTAGAGGGGAAGAGCTCGCCCGCCCGAGACCATTGTGTCTGCTTCAATCTGCTATGGCCTCCAAAGTAATCGCTTCTCTGTCCCTCTCCTGGCCTCCGAGCTGGAGAAGCTCCTGGGCCCCCAACCCCAATGACAGGGACAACTGCGCCCTCTCCACCCTGCGTCTAGGCAGGGGCGGGCTTGACAGTGTTTTGGAAGAGACATCTAGAAGGGGTGAGAGTGCACGCGACCGTTTTTGCAGACCACACCCCTTTTTTGGCAATGTTTATTACATATGAACTATCCATTGTGCAAAGAATAAAACAGCAGATTTTATAGAGCTTTGTGGATTTCCATTTTTGGTCCGTCAAAACACATAAAACCCCTGCGCACGCTCCATCCCAGCGAAAACATAAAACCCCTGTGCACGCTCCATCCCAGCGAACACATAAAACCCCTGTGCATGCTCCATCCCAGTGAAAACATAAAACCCTTGAGCATGCTCCATCCCAGCAAACACATGAAACACCTGTGCACGCTCCATCCCAGCAAACACATGAAACACCTGTGCACGCTCCATCCCAGCAAACACATAAAACCCCTGTGCACGCTCCATCCCAGCAAACACATAAAACCCCTGTGCACACTCCATCCCAGCGAACACATATAACCCCTGTGCACACTCCATCCCAGCGAACACATAAAACCCCTGTGCACACTCCATCCCAGCAAACACATAAAACCCCTGTGCACACTCCATCCCAGCGAACACATATAACCCCTGTGCACACTCCATCCCAGCGAACACATAAAACCCCTGTGCACACTCCATCCCAGCAAACACATAAAACCCCTGTGCACATTCCATCCCAGCGAACACATATAACCCCTGTGCACACTCCATCCCAGCAAACACATAAAACCCCTGTGCACATTCCATCCCAGTGAACACGTGAAACCCCTGTGCACACTCCATCCCAGCAAACACATAAAACCCCTGTGCACACTCCATCGCAGCAAGCACATAAAACCCTGTGCACATTCCATCCCAGCAAACACATGAAACCCCTGTGCACGCTCCATCCCAGCGAACACATAAAACCTCTGTGCACGCTCCATCCCAGCAAACACATAAAACCCCTGTGCACACTCCATCTCAGCAAATACATAAAACCCCTGTGCACACTCCATCCCAGCGAACACATAAAACCCCGGCGCACACACGACTCACCTTCGCACGCTCTGTCCCAGCGCTCACCACAGTCTGGGAAAAAGTGTCGGACACTTGAATATCCATGGACAGCGCCATACTGGGAGGGTCCAAGAGGTTCTGCAGCATCCCAAAGATTTGCAAATTCTCCTATTAGTCCAGGAAGTATAGAGAGAGGGTCATGACCTCAGTAGTTACTCCTGGTGTAATATTCTACACAACAGCATTGTATCTATAGGGTGTGCAGAGGTCGCTGTGACCCCCCGACCCTGCACCCCTCGCCCGCACCATACACCCGTCTGAAGTCATTGACCCCATTGTAACAAACCCTCAGCTGTGAGAGGTTTTAGGTCTGTACACAAAGATGGCAGCAGCGAGCAGAGATCTCAGAGACAACAAGAACTTACAAAGTTTCAGGACTTTTCTCTATTCAGTGATAAATCTAACGCCGTAACCGTACAGATGGCGATTATTCGTCAGGACGCTCCGTAGTGGCGATTTTGTCGTCTTGGGAGATCGCTGTCAGGGCTGTGAATAGAATTTTATAAAATATCCATTATAAATTAAGAGGCATTCACCGGCAAGTTATCTGCGGTAATGAGGCCTCGCCGCGCTAACGCCATGGTGACGCCGCCGTCCCTTGATTACGGTTTGAGGACGTTTTTATCCATCATCGGAAAGGTCACTTTCATAATTTCCTGCAGCGCCAGGAAAATAATCGTCAACGCTACGAGAGGTTTATCAGTGTCAGGGCGCGGTGACGGAGAGCTCTTGTACGACGGCGCTGACACCGCCGCCTGAATACGGATCTGATGAGCGTTCAGCGAGGAGCGAGGTTCTTACAGACATGGAAATCTGCATGAAGTGGAGCGGCACCCCCCAATCTGGAGACCCCACTTACTGCAGCATGGTCTGACAGCTGTGCCTATGACACTTTGCACGTACCCCAGTGACTGCAGCTTGAGCCCCCGCCCCCCTGATACAACTGACCCCCTATGGCTTTAACCACTATCACCTATAGGACTTGGCTCCAGACCCCTCCCCAAATAATCTCTGCAACTCCGGATACAGAAGCAGAAACCCTGTATATGGCGAGTCCTAATCTCTGATACTATTGTATCCAGCCTAGACAATGCTCTGTGAGCCAAGCTGCCTGGACTGATACATTGTAGCAAACTAGTACATAGCTGGTCCTGCTCTCAGATACAATAATTGTTGTATCCAACCTAGACAATGCTCTATGAGCAAAACACATCAGCAGCTGAATAAACATTCTGCCAGGGTGCTACAATGTATCAGTCTGGAGTGCAGATCGTTTCGCTTACAGAGCAGTGGATACAATAGTATCTGACAGCAGGACTAGCTCTCTACTAATTTGCTACAGTGTATCAGTTGAGCTCACAGAGCATTGTCTAGACCGGATACAATACAGCTGTGTACAGAAAGAGCCATATACAGGGTCACACTATAACTTACAGAAAGTTTCTATAAAAGGCCTTTAAGTTGTGGTTGTGACTTGCACCCCCGGCCCTGGGCGCTCCAGGACTATATGTATTACTGCAGAGTGTGACCTGTATATAAGGTGGGGGTCCAGGGTATTATAGGGGCACCGAGCTATGTATATAGGGACCCCATGCTATGTATATAGAGCGCTGCATCCATCTGGTAGAGGGGAGGACAGGATGGCGCTGACCCTGAACCAGGGCTATATACAACACTGCAGACCTGTATATGGGGTGGGGGGTCCAGGGTATTATAGGGACACCATGCTATGTATATAGAGCGCTGTATCCAGCCAGTAGAGGGGAGGACAGGATGGCGCTGACCACTGTATATGGGGTGGGGGTCCAGGGTATTATAGGGACGCCATGCTATGTATATAGGGACCCCACTGCTATGTATATAGGGAGCCCATGCCATGTATATAGGGATGCCATGCCATGTATATAGGGACCCCATGCTATGTATATAGGGACCCCATGCTATGTATCTAGAGCGCTGTATCCAGCCAGTAGAGGGGAGGACAGGATGGCGCTGACCCCTGTATATGGGGTGGTGGTCCAGGGTAATATAGGGACCCCATGCTATGTATATAGGGACCCCATGCTATGTATATAGAGCGCTGTATCCAGCCAGTAGAGGGGAGGACAGGATGGCGCTGACCCCTGTATATGGGGTGGGGGTCCAGGGTAATATAGGGACCCCATGCTATGTATATAGGGACCCCATGCTATGTATATAGAGCGCTGTATCCAGCCAGTAGAGGGGAGGACAGGATGGCGCTGACCACTGTATATGGGGTGGGGGTCCAGGGTATTATAGGGACGCCATGCTATGTATATAGGGAGCCCATGCCATGTATATAGGGACCCCACTGCTATGTATATAGGGACCCCACTGCTATGTATATAGGGAGCCCATGCCATGTATATAGGGATGCCATGCCATGTATATAGGGACCCCATGCTATGTATATAGGGCCCCCATGCTATGTATATAGGGACCCCATGCTATGTATATAGAGCGCTGTATCCAGCCAGTAGAGGGGAGGACAGGATGGCGCTGACCCCGCACCGGCGGCGGAGAACTTGTTTGGAAGCATCTGCTGTTTTCTATGTAAATTCAGACGGATGCGAATCCATTACGGCGGCTCTGGCAGATTAAAAGCTTTATCGACAACCTCTCGGGGTAATTGAATCCGGGCAGCTCCGGCCACATCCGGCCTATTAGTGGCCGCGAGGTTAGGAAACCTTTCCCCGTATCGCTCGCTGCTCGCCGAGAATCATCCTACGGTCGGACCGCGCTCGCCATACACAAGTAACTTCTACTTACAACTCTACGCTCTAGTCCTCACACAAGCTGCAGCTTCCTCCAGGATCTACATCTATATTATATTCACATTGTAACAAACCCTCAGCTGTGTGAACAGGACAAGAAAAAGAACTGACAAAAGTGGATTAGAAAGTCGCAGAAGATTTTATTATACAATTATCAATTACAGGGTTGTCAGGATTAGAAAAACATTAGACAGCGCCACCCCCGTCTACAGGTTGTGTCTGGTACTGCAGCTCCGCTCCATTAAAGTCATTGAAGACACTTTCCCTATGGACTGAGCGCCCCCTAGTGGCGGCTGCGGCTGACAATCTTATCATGTGACTGTCTATGCAGGGGGTTTGGAGCTTTGTATCAGAAGTTGCAGCTCCAATATGGAGCCAAATTACAGCATGCACTTCATTTACTGCTCTCTGTTATCAGCCACTTCAGAGAACTAGCCACAATGAGCTCGGATACATTCATATACAGGATTTGATATGTTCACAGTCCACAAGGTCCACATTGGCCCCAAACTGCCCGGACGTCGACCGCTCTGCACAGAAATGGTCACGCGTCTTGCATATGTTATAACAAGGTGCGGCGAAATTCAAGTATCGCTAGAACCTGGACAGTGAATGGTTAATAATACCTAAGAAACGCCATTTCTGGGGGTCTCCTGTGTGCACCCCCCCCCCCCCCCTGTATGATCGCGGCCACTTATTACATAGGGTTGCACAGTATAGCGGAGGATCCTATAGGGGGCTGCACCGGATATTCACACATCCAATATGATGGCAGGAATTTCTCTAGACCCCGCCCTCTTGCTTAATTTCATGGGTACAGCCCCCTCCCACAATGCTGTAATCCATGCCCTGACCCTATATGTATACATTATAGGGGGTCCTGAGGGTCTCTTGCCCCGCAGCGACTACACATGAGGTTAATAGGGTTACGGTATCGCTGGGCCGAGCCCTGACCTGACACAAGCACCGTGTAGTTGTGTTACCTGAAGGTAAGTAGCAGCATTTAGTACGAGCGCAGCAATGACGGGGTTAAGGCCGGAGTCGCCCGGGCAAGTGATCGAACAAGGACGACGCTTATTTTTCCCATTTCTTTTAACGGTTTTCCTAATCTGGCTCAGAAAAAACTGCACAAAAACCTGCACGTGTGATCCCAGCCTTACAGTGTAGGCCAAAAGTATTGGCACCCCTGCAGTTCTGTCAGATAATCCTCGTGTTCTTCCAGATAATGATTACAAGCACAAACTCTTTGGTATTTTCTTCATTTAATTTGTCTTCAATGGAAAACCACAAAAAGAATTGTCAAAAAGCCAAATTGGATATAATTCCACAGCAAACATAAAAAGGGGGTGGACAAAAGTATTGGCACTGTTTGAGAAATCATGTGATGCTTCTCTAATTTGTGTAATTAACAGCACCTGTTACTTACCTGAGGCACCTAACAGGTGGTGGCAATAACTAAATCACACTTGCAGCCGGTTGAAATGGATTAAAGTTGACTCCACCTCTGTCCGCACCAGTTCTGGAGTTTTGTGTAAAATGATCAATGATGTGACTTTTTTTTTTCATTCTCTTTTGTGTTTTTTCATTGCAAACAAAATAAATGAAGATATTACCAAAGAGTTTGTGCTTGTAATCATTATCTGGGGGACACCGAGGACTGCAGGGGGCGATACTTTTGGCCAGCACTGTATACCGTACAGTAATGGTAAAGCAAAGGAGTCACAAACAGAGAACAAAACACAATGTACCGAGGACCTGCTTATAGACTAACATCATATTTATACTCCAGTCACATCCAAAGCTGCATTAACAATCATTGCTCGGCAGGTGACTGTACCCCAGGAGCTCAGATGATGCAACCTGCAGCTCTGAACTACAACTCCCAGCATGCCCAACAGCCTGCGACATTCAATACAAAGCTTGTGCTAGTCAAGTAAAAGTCACGAGGCCCTGCCTGAAGGTTTGGTCTTACACTCCAGTCACATCCAAAGCTGCAGTAACAATTCTGCTAGCTGCTACTTCTCAGCTGTCCCCAGGCAGCTTGTTACTGTTCCCTGCTGGTTCAGGGTCTGTGCTCGGAGCATTGTGGGAAATCTGTCTGTAGCTCCAGATGTGACTGGAATAAAGGAGAATACAGAGTGCAGCTCCGGGGGTAACTCAGGATCAGATCAAGGTAAGCAAAGTATAACTGGGCAGTCCCCTGCCACACCTGTTACTGTAGCAATCCCTGACATTCTACGTTTCTATGGCAACCTATAAATGTATCAGTAAACAGTCAACACAAATGTCGGGACCTTATTGGATGATTTCCAGCAGACGTCTCCCCCCACCCCCTTTCACAGCCCAGCCCCCCACATCTCCTATGGCCAACAGTCTGAGGAACCCGCCGTACCCCACACACAGCATCCGCTGGGGTAATAAAAAATACTGCAGTACCCAAACTGACCACTTGGGCGCCATCATTTTAGACCAACGTTCCCCTCTGTCGCCCTGTTTTTGTGCAGGGTTGACCTATGAAATGGACGGAGGCGGGGCTTACGCCGATGTACCCCAAATATAGGATTCAGATGTTGGGAGGCCTATATGGCAGATTAGTGTCGTCACCCCAAAAATCTCGCCCATGTGACCCTGTTAGAACATAACGGCAGAATTACAAAAACAATTGAAATGCAAAATTAGAGGAAAAAAATAATTCAGATTTTTGCCCACTACTGAGTGCAAAGAGTTGTAGACGTCAGAGCGCGTTCACTCCGCCCTCATGTAGGACCGGGGTCAGTACCGGAGGATGCTACATAAATTAACAAGACCCTATTACCCTCCCCCCTGTACAGTCAGTACCGCCATTGTTAGTGCTCAGGTTACTTCACACCGGGGCAATAGGGCTGGGACTGAGGGTCCATAGGGGAGACCTCAGCGCCTGCACCAAAACGTTACTTCATACTCCCTGCCACTAGGGGGCGCACACTGTGTACAGATCTATACAGTCCAGGGGTGGTCGGGGACCCATGACCCTTATTGCCCAGTCCGTCTTGGCTATCCAAACCTCTCTACATTCTAAAGTTAGAAAATTCTCTAGTGCAACAAAGTAACAATTCAATTGGCTACAACTAAAGAAAGAAAAGCAAAAATTCTCCAACAAGTTGGCGCCAAATTATCCGAAACGTGAGCAGATTTACAAACGAGTCATTTTACTGATCCATAATAGACGCCGGCCGGACGCAGAATGAATGTCGCTGATCTATTCCGCACGTCCATGGCTAATACTGGAATGTGGCGCTATCCGTGCCCCCCCGACTGGTGAACACTTGTGCTTTTGGTTACGCGACAGGGTCCAGGACTCAAGCGAGTCTCGTCTATGGCGGGGAAGGCGATTTATCCCGCACAATAAGAGGGCATGGTGCAATACTGCGGCCAATAGACGCGCGTTGCGTTACGCAGCCATACATATTGGCATAGCGAGTAGTGTAACCTTGTAATGTCCGTCATGTCTGAAGGCGACGCAGCGCTAGAGACTTCTCAAAAAAAACAACGCGACTAAAACCGTCCGTAACGTCCTGATTGTAAATTATTAACATTCAACCTATTGGAACTTTTTGGACCATTTTGCAGCCACCGGCAGCCGCACATCACATGACCCATGCAGCCGTGCGCCATACAGTAGTGCCGAAGCAAGTAGTGGTGAGACTGATACCCTGACACTAGGCAGAGCCCTGCCGACTGATGTAACAGGAACCACAGAAAAATAACAAAAACCAAAAAGTTGCATTTCATTAACCCTTCACGAATAAAGAAGAAATGCAAAACATCAGACATTCAGGCGGCCGGGGTGCGCAGCGCAGACTAAAGGCGCATATACCATATAGCAACTATGGTAATGGTACAAAGGGTTAAAAACAAGGTGCGGAAATGGCTTTCCACCCTGCTGTGCGTCAGGCGGCGTGCCCAGATATAGTCCTTAGTGAGTGGCGACATCTACAAATAGGCGCAGCTGGTCACGGATGAGCAGGCGCTGGAAGAGCTCGGATTCCATGTTGCAGGCACTTGTCTGTCAGGGTGTAATGTTCAGCGGTGGTGCCGGAACGTAGTGTGACCAGAATCGTACCGCCACATGAGGTCACCGGCCTTACAACACCATAAATGCCACGATAAAGTCCAGCAGCTTGTGCCGGTTGCTTTGAGGTAAGAAAGTGCTGCTCAAGTCCAGGAGGTTATTCCGCTGCTCTTTATGGACCTGGAAGACCTGGAAAGAGAAGACGAAGGCGTTTACAGCTCTGCTACATCAGCACACAATGCGGGGCAGGGAGGACTCACTGACGCTCAGGGGTGGGGTTAAGGTGCACATTTATTAGCCACACCCCTGAGGAGCAACTACAATCTACCACTGACTCCTTGAGTATCAAGAAATGTAAAATTCAATCCTTCAAGACCCTTCACTGCCTCATAGATCCAGACACATCAACAGGCACCACCTTATCACCCCAGACAACCAGGTATTGGGTGCTGCATATTATTTGGGTACTATATATGGGGAGTCATATGGCAGTATTCAGTATAATCAGGAAAGTGCAAGCCGGCGTTGTGGCGCCCCCCACAGGACACACATCAATCAGCCTTCCTGAATACTATATAAGGGGCTGCAGACCCTACCAGGAAATATTAAGCCAGGTGTCTCATCTCATTTCTAAGTCTCCTCCGTGCCTCGGATACGTCGCCTTTTTATTGTGTCCTTATGTTTTATTTCATCTCCCTTTGGCATTTCTCATATCTGCTGATTGACCCCTCGGGGCCCTCACAGCAGGATCTGGAGGACAAGGATGTCTTCCTGGGGGCCGCACAATAAACTCTGGGGGCCCCGCAACAATCCTGGATTTATGCGACTTTCTGGTGCGACCTCACGTGATAAGAGCCCTATGGTCAAGATAAGGAAAACATGACTGCTTTCTTGCAGAAACAGCGCCACATCTGTCCACAGGCTGTTTCTGGTATTGCAAACCTGCTCCATTGATGTGAATAGGGCTGAGCTGCTGTTGTAAACACAACCTTTGGCGTTGTTTTGGAACTAAGTCGCCATGTTTTTGTAAACCTGGACTGCCACCCCCTTCCCCAACTAGACCTTATACCAGAGGGCACCAACAACAAGCAAGTTTTCTCCCCAATTCAACGATCACGATCGCGGCTCCGGCCTGTATCTGTGACCGCCAAAAAATGGGTAAAACAAAAACTATCTAGATAAGATTTGTTCTCTCTTTCTCTCTGAGCTGCCATTGCTGGATTTGCCATCGCTCTCTGTTATCTGCTGCAGTTGCCAATTTACATGAAAGAAGTGACAGAAGAAAGTGCAGGAAGAAAAGTGAAAACACTCACGCCCAGATCCACAAAGGTCTTCACTGCGTTTTTGGCGAGGCACAAAGTGGCGCTTTCAGCTGAAAAAGGAAAACAGAAAAAGATTACATTAAGTTTGCGATGTATCAACTGATGGAAACATAAATCATAATGGAGGTGTGAACAGAGCTGAAGAGGAAGAGCAACAAGAACAAGAGGAAGAACAACAAAGAAGATTAAGAACAAGAAGAATAACAACAACAAAGAAGCTCAAAACAAGAACAACAATAACAAAGAATATCAAGAACAACAAGAAGAACAACAACAAAGAAAGAAGCTCAAAACAAGAACAACAAGAACCAAGATCAAGAACAACAACAAGAAAGAATAAGAACAACAACAAAGAAGATCAAGAAGAACAACAACAAAGAAGATCAAGAACAACAAAGAAGATCAAGAACAAGAAGAAGAACAACAAAGAAGTTCAAAACAAGAACAACAACAAAGAAGATCAAGAACAACAGGAAGAACAACAACAAAGAAAGAAGCTCAAAACAAGAACAGCAAGAACCAAGATCAAAAAAAATCAAGAAGAACAACCAAGAAGCTCAAAACAAGAACAACAACAACAACAAAGAAGATCAAGAACAAGAAGAAGAACAACAAAGAAGCTCAAAAAAACAACAACAACAAGAACCAAGATCAAGAACAACAACAACAAAGAAGATCAAGAAGAACAACAAGAACAACAACAACCAATAATAAGCAACCCTGCACTATTCTGTAGGTAACTGCTGCACTTTCAAACAAACAAATAATATAGACTCATTCAGACATATTTGGATACCTCCATGATGAGGGGCGCGTTCAGTCACCTCCATAATGAGGGATGGGGCACATCAGGTCATCACCTTGGTCTTGATGACTTTAAAGGGTCTCACGCTTTGAACCCCAATAACTTTAGGGCCACCACTGACTCTGCCATTGCAGTTTTTGCTTCTGTAGTGTCAACTTTCTAAAATCTTAGGCGCAGTAAGGGTGCGGCTCACTATTCTGCCCCCCTAATGCCCTGGGATGGGCACAATATTTAAGACGCGTCTGATATACAAGGAAATAGCCTCCGACCGCTGACCCCCACTATAAATAATGTATGAGGAAGGGTCAATAAAGAGAAGATGGAGCAGTTACACAATAACTAGAAGACGAGAAGAGGTTTTAGAAGACGTCTACAAATCCCAAACACAGCTCCAGCACTGCCCCCTAGTGTTACTCTCTGGTAGTACAGTTAAAAATATTCCGCTATGGATATCATATAAATCTCTCTGCAGCATCGCCATATACGACCCTCCACCCAAAGAGGTAGGAGAGGGTGAGGTAGAGGGGGCCTCCTGCCTGACAACTCTCAGCATATTATATAGACTCTTACAGGGGTTGTCACGGATCTGTGTCACACTGCATCGTGGGTATGACCTGGAGCCATTGCTCCTTGTACCTATACATGGCTATTGATGTGATCCCGTATACAGAAAGGCGTATATTTTGGGAGGGGATGAGCCTTATACTTCACATCCAGACCTAGAGCGCCATCTAGTGTACCAACCAGGAATTTCTATTATACATCCCCTGATATTGCCGCAGTGTGAACGGACCAACCAGTCTACAGCCAGGTATATATTAATCGCTAGCGCCCCCCACCAGCAGGGAAGGGAAGGACTCACTGTAGACGGCGATTTTCCTCTCGGCCCTGGCGAGCAGGTATTTGTGCACATTCTGGGTGAACTCTCGCTCCTTGACGGGTCCGGTGAAGGTGTGGAGGAAGGAGGCCGCAGAGCTGTACGCCTCCAAGATGGGGCCCAGCAGTCGCTGCAGGAAAGTGATGAACTGCCGATGCTCTTGTGCCGGGCTCACCTGCACCAAAAAGTGCAATAGTTATAGTAATGGGAGGAAACATTAGTGGAGGCCTCCATATGTAGTCAGGTGAGGCAACCTCTGCTGTGACTAGTGGGGGGACTAGAGAAGGTTACCTGCTGTGTATAGTGGGGGGGATTAGATAAGATTACCTGCTGTGACTAGTGGGGAAAACTGTGCCTAATTAGAAGCATGATGTGACTAGGAAAGGGAATGGTGACTAGATAGGAGCCGGATGTGACTAGTAGGCGGAATGGTGACTAGATAAGACCCGGATGTGACTAGTAGGCGGAATGGTGACTAGATAGAAGCCTGATGTGACTAGTAGGGGGAATGGTGACTAGATAGGAGCCGGATGTGACTAGTAGGGGGAATGGTGACTAGCTAGGAGCCAGATGTCACTAGTAGGGGGAATGGTGACTAGCTAGGAGCCAGATGTCACTAGTAGGAGGAATGGTGACTAGATAGGAACCTGATATGACTAGTAGGGGGAATGGTGACTAGATAGAAGCCGGATGTGACCAGTAGGGGGAATGGTGATTAGCTAGGAGCCGGATATGACTAGTAGGGGGAATGGTGCCTAGATAGGAGCCTGATGTGACTAGTAGGAAGAATGGTGACTAGATGAGACCCGGATGTGACTAGTAGGCGGAATGGTGACTAGATAGGAACCTGATATGACTAGTAGGGGGAATGGTGACTAGATAGAAGCCGGATGTGACCAGTAGGGGGAATGGTGATTAGCTAGGAGCCGGATGTGACTAGTAGGGGGAATGGTGCCTAGATAGGAGCCTGATGTGACTAGTAGGAAGAATGGTGACTAGATGAGACCCGGATGTGACTAGTAGGCGGAATGGTGACTAGATAGAAGCCTGATGTGACCAGTAGGGTGAATGGTGACTAGACAGGAGCCGGATGTGACCAGTAGGGTGAATGGTGACTAGACAGGAGCCTGATGTGACTAGTAGGGGGAATGGTGACTAGATAGGAGCCTGATGTGACTAGTAGGAAGAATGGTGACTAGATAGGAGCTGGATGTGACCAGTAGGGTGAATGGTGACTAGACAGGAGCCGGATGTGACTAGTAGGGGGAATGGTGACTAGATAGGTGCCTGATGTGACTAGTAGGGGGAATGGTGACTAGATAGGAGCCTGATGTGACTAGTAGGAAGAATGGTGACTAGACAGGAGCTGGATGTGACTAGTAGGGTGAATGGTGACTAGACAGGAGCCGGATGTGACTAGCAGGGGGAATGGTGACTAGATAGGAGCCTGATGTGACTAGTAGGAAGAATGGTGACTAGACAGGAGCTGGCTGTGACCAGTAGGGTGAATGGTGACTAGATAGAAGCCGGATGTGACTAGTAGGGGGAATGGTGACTAGATAGGAGCCTGATGTGACTAGTAGGGGGAATGGTGACTAGATAGGAGCCTGATGTGACTAGTAGGGGGAATGGTGACTAGATAGGAGCCTGATGTGACTAGTAGGGGGAATGGTGACTAGATGGGATTAACTTTGTGCACCTTTAAATAACGATCTCTTTGCTCCTCTCCGAAATCACTGTCTTCATCCTCCTCATCGCTCCTCCACCGCACATGCTCCGCCATCTTGTTCTCCCAGGTGGGCTCGCCAAGATTCGGACTCCCATCCTCCTGATCTTCCTGAAATGTAAAAAGTACAAACCTCGAATTAATTTAACTAACTCTCCAAATCTGCAAAACCGGATACATTACTGCAGGTCACATCTTATACTCCAATCACATCCAAAGCTTCATTCCCAAGTCTACTAACCACTAATAGGAGTCCATCAGCACTGGCAAAGGTCACAGCCCCAGGAGCCCAAATAAGACCCCAGACCATCTTCGGCTTCCTTCATCAGATTGCTGTACTGGATTAACCCTTTCCTTCCCAAGGACCTCTCTGATACAAAGTGCCAGGAAGGCGCAGCAATAAGCAACATGATATCAGATCCATCCTGGATAGCAACAGCTCAGGCTACACAACAGCGAGAGGTACAATCTGCGCCTTGTTTTATAGATACAACCTTCACCTACAGCACGATCCTGGGACTAAGCTCTGCCATTTGTCTTTGCACTCACCAATTGCTGCGATGTTGCAGGAGGGCGCTGGTGTGTGAATTATTCACTAGTATTTTCTATACAGCCGAGGCTGCAGTTTCAGACACATGATATTGGACTTGCTCAGCAGCTCTTGGCAGGGCGCAGGGATGCGGGTAACACATTAGTGGCCAGACACCACTTGGCTTCAGTTACATTGTATTTCAGAGCACAAGCTCCTGGTGCAGACTCGTGCGGGTTACGTGAACTTTGCACCTGGATCTATCACTTTTTACTATGTTTTTGGGTGTGACCTCCTATATGTCACCTTGTATGAAGATATTTTCATGTAGCCTTACATATAGTAACTTAACCCTCTTTCCCCCGCAATCCCCTACAACATAGAATGTATAAGGAACTAACCAGATCCTGCAGCCTGAGAAGAAACAAGAAATGCAGCTCTGGATGTGACTGGAGTAGAGGACGTGATAGTAATCTAAAGGTTGGTGAATAATACAGACATATAGCGATTACCTCGGCCACCAAGAGGACCCCGTATGTGATGAGCTGCTGGACGGCTTCGTGGCACACCTGGTAGAACATCTGGCAAGGCTGCAAAACAGAAGTCATGTCCTGTCTGAAAACCAACATTGTTACAGTAGACTTGAGCATCGGGTGGTATTACCAATATATAACTATTACATGGGCACAATGTGGCGGTATTATCCGACCACTGTATAACTATTACATGGGCATGGTGTGGCGGTATTATCCGACCACTGTATAACTATTACATGGGCACAGTGTGGCGGTATTATCTGACCACTGTATAACTATTACATGGGCACAGTGTGGCGGTATTATCCAACCACTGTATAACTATTACATGAGCACGGTGTGGCGGTATTATCTGACCACTATATATCTATTACATGGGCACGGTGTGGCGGTATTATCTGACCACTATATATCTATTACATGGGCACGGTGTGGCGGTATTTAATGACCAGTGTATAACTATTACATGGGCACAGTGTGGCGGTATTTAATGACCAGTGTATAACTATTACATGGGCACAGTGTGGCGGTATTTAATGACCAGTGTATAACTATTACATGGGCACAGTGTGGCGGTATTTAATGACCAGTGTATAACTATTACATGGGCACAGTGTGGCGGTATTTAATGACCACTGTATAACTATTACATGAGCACAGTGTGGCGGTATTTAATGACCACTGTATAACTATTACATGGGCACGGTGTGGCGGTATTATTTGACCACTGTATGAATTCATGTACGACTACATGGGCACTGGATCTTCAGTCAAACGCTGAACAATTATTGGCCCTTTTCCCAGGCTGTGGGGACCCTGGAGTAGAGGTGATTGAGGGGAACACCACCACTGTCCAGGGCTATCAGCAGGGGGCACCAGTGCCATGGCACATATTCCTCAGCTTCATACATGACACATATAACGCTGAGCTGCGGCCCCGGGACCTCTCACTGACCAGGGCAATGGTTCCTTCATTAGACAGCAGGTAGCACAAGGCAGCGGCGGTGCGGAGAAGTCTCTCCTGGCTGACGGTCCCTTCAGAGGATCCCAAAGTCATGTCCGTCGTCCTCCTGTTCAGCTCCACGTGCAGAGCGCTGGCTACAAAGGAAAAATCATCATCATCAAGACCCTGAAAAGAGAGGAGGACCCCGACCGAAATACAGGGACCCATAGGATTATCCCAGCAACTGCACCACATGTAACCAAAGCACAGAAGAAACACTGAGTGCAGCTCTGGAGGTGACAAGAGGAGACTGCCCCTCCTATGTAATCTGTATAAAACTGTCTATGAGAGGGGAGATCCTCAGATCCCGGGAGACTCACCCACAATGGCCTCGGTAATGTAGACGTGAAGGACTCCATTACTGTAGAAGTTCAGCTCAAACACAGCCGGGATGTTAGTGTTAGGGGCGATGAAGAACTCGCTGCTGGGGGCGGTGTGGGTGATGACCACGGAGTTACCCAGGAGGTGGATGGCGTGCATGACCACGTCCTCACAGCTGCCAGAGAAGCCCAGGTCAAAGTCCCGCGCCAGGACCTCCTCCTTCATGGAGAAGAAGTCCTCCACCAGCACCGAGAGACTCACACCCTGCGGAGACAGCGGCGGTCAGAGGGCCGGAGACCACCAAAATATGGGGAGAAGAACAGAGACCACGACTCACCTCCCGATAGCGGTACAAGAGTAGGCAGGCGACAATGTGGGTGGACATGACAGCGCAGCACTGGTCAGCCGCTAAAGGAGACAGGAAAATGGCAGATAACAGATAGTAATAGATTGTATTCCACTGTCCTACAGTCGGCCTCTCCTCTCCTGACATGGCTGATAACAGATAGTAATAGATTGTATTCCCCTGTCCTACAGTCGGCCTCTCCTCTCCTGACATGGCTGATAACAGATAGTAATAGATTGTATTCCCCTGTCCTACAGTCGGCCTCTCCTCTCCTGACATGGCTGATAACAGATAGTAATAGATTGTATTCCCCTGTCCTACAGTCGGCCTCTCCTGACATGGCTGATAACAGATAGTAATAGATTGTATTCCCCTGTCCTACAGTCGGCCTCTCCTCTCCTGACATGGCTGATAACAGATAGTAATAGATTGTATTCTCTTGTCCTACAGTCGGCCTCTCCTCTCCTGACATGGCTGATAACAGATAGTAATAGATTGTATTCCCCTGTCCTACAGTCGGCCTCTCCTGACATGGCTGATAACAGATAGTAATAGATTGTATTCCCCTGTCCTACAGTCGGCCTCTCCTCTCCTGACATGGCTGATAACAGATAGTAATAGATTGTATTCTCTTGTCCTACAGTCGGCCTCTCCTCTCCTGACATGGCTGATAACAGATAGTAATAGATTGTATTCCCCTGTCCTACAGTCGGCCTCTCCTGATATGGCTGATAACAGATAGTAATAGATTGTATTCTCCTGTCCTACAGTCGGCCTCTCCCCTCCTGACAGGGCTGATAACAGATAGTAATAGATTGTATTCTCCTGTCCTACAGTCGGCCTCTCCTCTCCTGACATGGCTGATAACAGATAGTAATAGATTGTATTCCCCTGTCCTACAGTCGGCCTCTCCTCTCCTGACATGGCTGATAACAGATAGTAATAGATTGTATTCCCCTGTCCTACAGTCGGCCTCTCCTGATATGGCTGATAACAGATAGTAATAGATTGTATTCCCCTGTCCTACAGTCGGCCTCTCCCCTCCTGACAGGGCTGATAACAGATAGTAATAGATTGTATTCTCCTGTCCTACAGTCGGCCTCTCCTCTCCTGACATGGCTGATAACAGATAGTAATAGATTGTATTCCCCTGTCCTACAGTCGGCCTCTCCTCTCCTGACATGGCTGATAACAGATAGTAATAGATTGTATTCCCCTGTCCTACAGTCGGCCTCTCCTCTCCTGACATGGCTGATAACAGATAGTAATAGATTGTATTCCCCTGTCCTACAGTCGGCCTCTCCTGACATGGCTGATAACAGATAGTAATAGATTGTATTCCCCTGTCCTACAGTCGGCCTCTCCTCTCCTGACATGGCTGATAACAGATAGTAATAGATTGTATTCCCCTGTCCTACAGTCGGCCTCTCCTCTCCTGACATGGCTGATAACAGATAGCAATAGATTGTATTCTCCTGTCCTACAGTTGGCCTCTCCTCTCCTGACATGGCTGATAACAGATAGTAATAGATTGTATTCTCCTGTACTACAGTCGGCCTCTCCTCTCCTGACATGGCTGATAACAGATAGTAATAGATTGTATTCTCCTGTCCTACAGTCGGCCTCTCCTCTCCTGACATGGCTGATAACAGATAGTAATATATTGTATTCTCCTGTCCTACAGTCGGCCTCTCCTCTCCTGACATGGCTGATAACAGATAGTAATAGATTGTATTCCCCTGTCCTATAGTCGGCCTCTCCCCTCCTGACATGGCTGATAACAGATAGTAATAGATTGTATTCTCCTGTCCTACAGTCGGCCTCTCCCCTCCTGACATGGCTGATAACAGATAGTAATATATTGTATTCTCCTGTCCTACAGTCGGCCTCTCCTGACATGGCTGATAACAGATAGTAATATATTGTATTCTCCTGTCCTACAGTCGGCCTCTCCTGACATGGCTGATAACAGATAGTAATAGATTGTATTCCCCTGTCCTACAGTCGGCCTCTCCTCTCCTGACATGGCTGATAACAGATAGTAATAGATTGTATTCTCCTGTCCTACAGTCAGCCTCTCCTCTCCTGACATGGCTGATAACAGATAGTAATAGATTGTATTCCCCTGTCCTACAGTCGGCCTCTCCTCTCCTGACATGGCTGATAACAGATAGTAATAGATTGTATTCCCCTGTCCTACAGTCGGCCTCTCCTCTCCTGACATGGCTGATAACAGATAGTAATAGATTGTATTCCCCTGTCCTACAGTCGGTCTCTCCTCTCCTGACATGGCTGATAACAGATAGTAATAGATTGTATTCCCCTGTCCTACAGTCGGCCTCTCCTGATATGGCTGATAACAGATAGTAATAGATTGTATTCTCCTGTCCTACAGTCGGCCTCTCCCCTCCTGACAGGGCTGATAACAGATAGTAATAGATTGTATTCTCCTGTCCTACAGTCGGCCTCTCCTCTCCTGACATGGCTGATAACAGATAGTAATAGATTGTATTCCCCTGTCCTACAGTCGGCCTCTCCTCTCCTGACATGGCTGATAACAGATAGTAATAGATTGTATTCCCCTGTCCTACAGTCGGCCTCTCCTCTCCTGACATGGCTGATAACAGATAGTAATAGATTGTATTCCCCTGTCCTACAGTCGGCCTCTCCTGACATGGCTGATAACAGATAGTAATAGATTGTATTCCCCTGTCCTACAGTCGGCCTCTCCTCTCCTGACATGGCTGATAACAGATAGTAATAGATTGTATTCCCCTGTCCTACAGTCGGCCTCTCCTCTCCTGACATGGCTGATAACAGATAGCAATAGATTGTATTCTCCTGTCCTACAGTCGGCCTCTCCTCTCCTGACATGGCTGATAACAGATAGTAATAGATTGTATTCTCCTGTACTACAGTCGGCCTCTCCTCTCCTGACATGGCTGATAACAGATAGTAATAGATTGTATTCTCCTGTCCTACAGTCGGCCTCTCCTCTCCTGACATGGCTGATAACAGACAGTAATAGATTGTATTCTCCTGTCCTACAGTCGGCCTCTCCTCTCCTGACATGGCTGATAACAGATAGTAATATATTGTATTCTCCTGTCCTACAGTCGGCCTCTCCTCTCCTGACATGGCTGATAACAGATAGTAATAGATTGTATTCCCCTGTCCTATAGTCGGCCTCTCCCCTCCTGACATGGCTGATAACAGATAGTAATAGATTGTATTCTCCTGTCCTACAGTCGGCCTCTCCCCTCCTGACATGGCTGATAACAGATAGTAATATATTGTATTCTCCTGTCCTACAGTCGGCCTCTCCTGACATGGCTGATAACAGATAGTAATATATTGTATTCTCCTGTCCTACAGTCGGCCTCTCCTGACATGGCTGATAACAGATAGTAATAGATTGTATTCCCCTGTCCTACAGTCGGCCTCTCCTCTCCTGACATGGCTGATAACAGATAGTAATAGATTGTATTCTCCTGTCCTACAGTCAGCCTCTCCTCTCCTGACATGGCTGATAACAGATAGTAATAGATTGTATTCCCCTGTCCTACAGTCGGCCTCTCCTCTCCTGACATGGCTGATAACAGATAGTAATAGATTGTATTCCCCTGTCCTACAGTCGGCCTCTCCTCTCCTGACATGGCTGATAACAGATAGTAATAGATTGTATTCCCCTGTCCTACAGTCGGTCTCTCCTCTCCTGACATGGCTGATAACAGATAGTAATAGATTGTATTCTCCTGTCCTACAGTCAGCCTCTCCTCTCCTGACATGGCTGATAACAGATAGTAATAGATTGTATTCCCCTGTCCTACAGTCGGCCTCTCCTCTCCTGACATGGCTGATAACAGATAGTAATAGATTGTATTCTCCTGTCCTACAGTCGGCCTCTCCTCTCCTGACATGGCTGATAACAGATAGTAATAGATTGTATTCTCCTGTCCTACAGTCAGCCTCTCCTCTCCTGACATGGCTGATAACAGATAGTAATAGATTGTATTCCCCTGTCCTACAGTCGGCCTCTCCTCTCCTGACATGGCTGATAACAGATAGTAATAGATTGTATTCCCCTGTCCTACAGTCGGCCTCTCCTCTCCTGACATGGCTGATAACAGATAGTAATAGATTGTATTCTCCTGTCCTACAGTCAGCCTCTCCTCTCCTGACATGGCTGATAACAGATAGTAATAGATTGTATTCCCCTGTCCTACAGTCGGCCTCTCCTCTCCTGACATGGCTGATAACAGATAGTAATAGATTGTATTCGCCTGTCCTACAGTCGGCCTCTCCTCTCCTGACATGGCTGATAACAGATAGTAATAGATTGTATTCCCCTGTCCTACAGTCGGCCTCTCCTCTCCTGACATGGCTGATAACAGATAGTAATAGATTGTATTCCCCTGTCCTACAGTCGGCCTCTCCTCTCCTGACATGGCTGATAACAGATAGTAATAGATTGTATTCTCCTGTCCTACAGTCGGCCTCTCCTTTCCTGAAATGACTGATAACAGATAGTAATAGATTGTATTCCCCTGTCCTACAGTCGGCCTCTCCTCTCCTGACATGGCTGATAACAGATAGTAATAGATTGTATTCCCCTGTCCTACAGTCGGCCTCTCCTCTCCTGACATGGCTGATAACAGATAGTAATGGCTTGTATTCTCCTGTCCTACAGTCGGCCTCTCCTCTCCTGACATGGCTGATAACAGATAGTAATAGAATGTATTCTCCTGTCCTACAGTCGGCCTCTCTTCTCCTGACATGGCTGATAACAGATAGTAATAGATTGTATTCTCCTGTCCTACAGTCGGCCTCTCCTCTCCTGACATGGCTGATAACAGATAGTAATAGATTGTATTCTCCTGTCCTACAGTCGGCCTCTCCTCTCCTGACATGGCTGATAACAGATAGTAATAGATTGTATTCTCCTGTCCTACAGTCAGCCTCTCCTCTCCTGACATGGCTGATAACAGATAGTAATAGATTGTATTCCCCTGTCCTACAGTCGGCCTCTCCTCTCCTGACATGGCTGATAACAGATAGTAATAGATTGTATTCGCCTGTCCTACAGTCGGCCTCTCCTCTCCTGACATGGCTGATAACAGATAGTAATAGATTGTATTCCCCTGTCCTACAGTCGGCCTCTCCTCTCCTGACATGGCTGATAACAGATAGTAATAGATTGTATTCCCCTGTCCTACAGTCGGCCTCTCCTCTCCTGACATGGCTGATAACAGATAGTAATAGATTGTATTCTCCTGTCCTACAGTCGGCCTCTCCTTTCCTGAAATGACTGATAACAGATAGTAATAGATTGTATTCCCCTGTCCTACAGTCGGCCTCTCCTCTCCTGACATGGCTGATAACAGATAGTAATAGATTGTATTCCCCTGTCCTACAGTCGGCCTCTCCTCTCCTGACATGGCTGATAACAGATAGTAATGGCTTGTATTCTCCTGTCCTACAGTCGGCCTCTCCTCTCCTGACATGGCTGATAACAGATAGTAATAGATTGTATTCTCCTGTCCTACAGTCGGCCTCTCTTCTCCTGACATGGCTGATAACAGATAGTAATAGATTGTATTCTCCTGTCCTACAGTCGGCCTCTCCTCTCCTGACATGGCTGATAACAGATAGTAATAGATTGTATTCTCCTGTCCTACAGTCGGCCTCTCCTCTCCTGACATGGCTGATAACAGATAGTAATAGATTGTATTCTCCTGTCCTACAGTCAGCCTCTCCTCTCCTGACATGGCTGATAACAGATAGTAATAGATTGTATTCCCCTGTCCTACAGTCGGCCTCTCCTCTCCTGACATGGCTGATAACAGTAATAGATTGTATTCCCCTGTCCTACAGTCGGCCTCTCCTCTCCTGACATGGCTGATAACAGATAGTAATAGATTGTATTCCCCTGTCCTACAGTCGGCCTCTCCTGATATGGCTGATAACAGATAGTAATAGATTGTATTCCCCTGTCCTACAGTCGGCCTCTCCTCTCCTGACATGGCTGATAACAGATAGTAATAGATTGTATTCCCCTGTCCTACAGTCGGCCTCTCCTCTCCTGACATGGCTGATAATAGATAGTAATAGATTGTATTCTCCTGTCCTACAGTCGGCCTCTCCTGACATGGCTGATAACAGATAGTAATAGATTGTATTCGCCTGTCCTACAGTCGGCCTCTCCTCTCCTGACATGGCTGATAACAGATAGTAATAGATTGTATTCCCCTGTCCTACAGTCGGCCTCTCCTCTCCTGACATGGCTGATAACAGATAGTAATAGATTGTATTCCCCTGTCCTACAGTCGGCCTCTCCTCTCCTGACATGGCTGATAACAGATAGTAATAGATTGTATTCTCCTGTCCTACAGTCGGCCTCTCCTTTCCTGAAATGACTGATAACAGATAGTAATAGATTGTATTCCCCTGTCCTACAGTCGGCCTCTCCTCTCCTGACATGGCTGATAACAGATAGTAATAGATTGTATTCCCCTGTCCTACAGTCGGCCTCTCCTCTCCTGACATGGCTGATAACAGATAGTAATGGCTTGTATTCTCCTGTCCTACAGTCGGCCTCTCCTCTCCTGACATGGCTGATAACAGATAGTAATAGATTGTATTCTCCTGTCCTACAGTCGGCCTCTCTTCTCCTGACATGGCTGATAACAGATAGTAATAGATTGTATTCTCCTGTCCTACAGTCGGCATCTCCTCTCCTGACATGGCTGATAACAGATAGTAATAGATTGTATTCTCCTGTCCTACAGTCGGCCTCTCCTCTCCTGACATGGCTGATAACAGATAGTAATAGATTGTATTCTCCTGTCCTACAGTCAGCCTCTCCTCTCCTGACATGGCTGATAACAGATAGTAATAGATTGTATTCCCCTGTCCTACAGTCGGCCTCTCCTCTCCTGACATGGCTGATAACAGTAATAGATTGTATTCCCCTGTCCTACAGTCGGCCTCTCCTCTCCTGACATGGCTGATAACAGATAGTAATAGATTGTATTCCCCTGTCCTACAGTCGGCCTCTCCTGATATGGCTGATAACAGATAGTAATAGATTGTATTCCCCTGTCCTACAGTCGGCCTCTCCTCTCCTGATATGGCTGATAACAGATAGTAATAGATTGTATTCTCCTGTCCTACAGTCGGCCTCTCCTCTCCTGACATGGCTGATAACAGATAGTAATAGATTGTATTCTCCTGTCCTACAGTCGGCCTCTCCTGACATGGCTGATAACAGATAGTAATAGATTGTATTCCCTGACCTACAGTCGGCCTCTCCTTTCCTGACATGACTGATAACAGATAGTAATAGATTGTATTCCCCTGTCCTACAGTCGGCCTCTCCTCTCCTGACATGACTGATAACAGATAGTAATAGATTGTATTCCCTGTCCTACAGTCGGCCTCTCCTTTCCTGACATGACTGATAACAGATAGTAATAGATTGTATTCCCCTGTCCTACAGTCGGCCTCTCCTTTCCTGACATGACTGATAACAGATAGTAATAGATTGTATTCCCCTGTCCTACAGTCGGCCTCTCCTGACATGGCTGATAACAGATAGTAATAGATTGTATTCCACTGTCCTACAGTCGGCCTCTCCTTTCCTGACATGACTGATAACAGATAGTAATAGATTGTATTCCCTGTCCTACAGTCGGCCTCTCCTTTCCTGACATGACTGATAACAGATAGTAATAGATTGTATTCCCCTGTCCTACAGTCGGCCTCTCCTTTCCTGACATGACTGATAACAGATAGTAATAGATTGTATTCCCCTGTCCTACAGTCGGCCTCCCCTGACATGGCTGATAACAGATAGTAATAGATTGTATTCCCCTGTCCTACAGTCGGCCTCTCCTCTCCTGACATGGCTGATAACAGATAGTAATAGATTGTATTCTCCTGTCCTACAGTCGGCCTCTCCTCTCCTGACATGGCTGATAACAGATAGTAATAGATTGTATTCTCCTGTCCTACAGTCGGCCTCTCCTCTCCTGACATGGCTGATAACAGATAGTAATAGATTGTATTCTCCTGTCCTACAGTCGGCCTCTCCTCTCCTGACATGGCTGATAACAGATAGTAATAGATTGTATTCTCCTGTCCTACAGTCAGCCTCTCCTCTCCTGACATGGCTGATAACAGATAGTAATAGATTGTATTCCCCTGTCCTACAGTCGGCCTCTCCTCTCCTGACATGGCTGATAACAGATAGTAATAGATTGTATTCGCCTGTCCTACAGTCGGCCTCTCCTCTCCTGACATGGCTGATAACAGATAGTAATAGATTGTATTCCCCTGTCCTACAGTCGGCCTCTCCTCTCCTGACATGGCTGATAACAGATAGTAATAGATTGTATTCCCCTGTCCTACAGTCGGCCTCTCCTCTCCTGACATGGCTGATAACAGATAGTAATAGATTGTATTCTCCTGTCCTACAGTCGGCCTCTCCTTTCCTGAAATGACTGATAACAGATAGTAATAGATTGTATTCCCCTGTCCTACAGTCGGCCTCTCCTCTCCTGACATGGCTGATAACAGATAGTAATAGATTGTATTCCCCTGTCCTACAGTCGGCCTCTCCTCTCCTGACATGGCTGATAACAGATAGTAATGGCTTGTATTCTCTTGTCCTATAGTCGGCCTCTCCTCTCCTGACATGGCTGATAACAGATAGTAATAGATTGTATTCTCCTGTCCTACAGTCGGCCTCTCTTCTCCTGACATGGCTGATAACAGATAGTAATAGATTGTATTCTCCTGTCCTACAGTCGGCCTCTCCTCTCCTGACATGGCTGATAACAGATAGTAATAGATTGTATTCTCCTGTCCTACAGTCGGCCTCTCCTCTCCTGACATGGCTGATAACAGATAGTAATAGATTGTATTCTCCTGTCCTACAGTCAGCCTCTCCTCTCCTGACATGGCTGATAACAGATAGTAATAGATTGTATTCCCCTGTCCTACAGTCGGCCTCTCCTCTCCTGACATGGCTGATAACAGTAATAGATTGTATTCCCCTGTCCTACAGTCGGCCTCTCCTCTCCTGACATGGCTGATAACAGATAGTAATAGATTGTATTCCCCTGTCCTACAGTCGGCCTCTCCTGATATGGCTGATAACAGATAGTAATAGATTGTATTCCCCTGTCCTACAGTCGGCCTCTCCTCTCCTGACATGGCTGATAACAGATAGTAATAGATTGTATTCCCCTGTCCTACAGTCGGCCTCTCCTCTCCTGACATGGCTGATAACAGATAGTAATAGATTGTATTCTCCTGTCCTACAGTCGGCCTCTCCTGACATGGCTGATAACAGATAGTAATAGATTGTATTCGCCTGTCCTACAGTCGGCCTCTCCTCTCCTGACATGGCTGATAACAGATAGTAATAGATTGTATTCCCCTGTCCTACAGTCGGCCTCTCCTCTCCTGACATGGCTGATAACAGATAGTAATAGATTGTATTCCCCTGTCCTACAGTCGGCCTCTCCTCTCCTGATATGGCTGATAACAGATAGTAATAGATTGTATTCTCCTGTCCTACAGTCGGCCTCTCCTCTCCTGACATGGCTGATAACAGATAGTAATAGATTGTATTCTCCTGTCCTACAGTCGGCCTCTCCTGACATGGCTGATAACAGATAGTAATAGATTGTATTCCCTGACCTACAGTCGGCCTCTCCTTTCCTGACATGACTGATAACAGATAGTAATAGATTGTATTCCCCTGTCCTACAGTCGGCCTCTCCTCTCCTGACATGACTGATAACAGATAGTAATAGATTGTATTCCCTGTCCTACAGTCGGCCTCTCCTTTCCTGACATGACTGATAACAGATAGTAATAGATTGTATTCCCCTGTCCTACAGTCGGCCTCTCCTTTCCTGACATGACTGATAACAGATAGTAATAGATTGTATTCCCCTGTCCTACAGTCGGCCTCTCCTGACATGGCTGATAACAGATAGTAATAGATTGTATTCCACTGTCCTACAGTCGGCCTCTCCTTTCCTGACATGACTGATAACAGATAGTAATAGATTGTATTCCCTGTCCTACAGTCGGCCTCTCCTTTCCTGACATGACTGATAACAGATAGTAATAGATTGTATTCCCCTGTCCTACAGTCGGCCTCTCCTTTCCTGACATGACTGATAACAGATAGTAATAGATTGTATTCCCCTGTCCTACAGTCGGCCTCCCCTGACATGGCTGATAACAGATAGTAATAGATTGTATTCCCCTGTCCTACAGTCGGCCTCTCCTCTCCTGACATGGCTGATAACAGATAGTAATAGATTGTATTCTCCTGTCCTACAGTCGGCCTCTCCTCTCCTGACATGGCTGATAACAGATAGTAATAGATTGTATTCTCCTGTCCTACAGTCGGCCTCTCCTCTCCTGACATGGCTGATAACAGATAGTAATAGATTGTATTCTCCTGTCCTACAGTCGGCCTCTCCTCTCCTGACATGGCTGATAACAGATAGTAATAGATTGTATTCTCCTGTCCTACAGTCAGCCTCTCCTCTCCTGACATGGCTGATAACAGATAGTAATAGATTGTATTCCCCTGTCCTACAGTCGGCCTCTCCTCTCCTGACATGGCTGATAACAGATAGTAATAGATTGTATTCGCCTGTCCTACAGTCGGCCTCTCCTCTCCTGACATGGCTGATAACAGATAGTAATAGATTGTATTCCCCTGTCCTACAGTCGGCCTCTCCTCTCCTGACATGGCTGATAACAGATAGTAATAGATTGTATTCCCCTGTCCTACAGTCGGCCTCTCCTCTCCTGACATGGCTGATAACAGATAGTAATAGATTGTATTCTCCTGTCCTACAGTCGGCCTCTCCTTTCCTGAAATGACTGATAACAGATAGTAATAGATTGTATTCCCCTGTCCTACAGTCGGCCTCTCCTCTCCTGACATGGCTGATAACAGATAGTAATAGATTGTATTCCCCTGTCCTACAGTCGGCCTCTCCTCTCCTGACATGGCTGATAACAGATAGTAATGGCTTGTATTCTCTTGTCCTATAGTCGGCCTCTCCTCTCCTGACATGGCTGATAACAGATAGTAATAGATTGTATTCTCCTGTCCTACAGTCGGCCTCTCTTCTCCTGACATGGCTGATAACAGATAGTAATAGATTGTATTCTCCTGTCCTACAGTCGGCCTCTCCTCTCCTGACATGGCTGATAACAGATAGTAATAGATTGTATTCTCCTGTCCTACAGTCGGCCTCTCCTCTCCTGACATGGCTGATAACAGATAGTAATAGATTGTATTCTCCTGTCCTACAGTCAGCCTCTCCTCTCCTGACATGGCTGATAACAGATAGTAATAGATTGTATTCCCCTGTCCTACAGTCGGCCTCTCCTCTCCTGACATGGCTGATAACAGTAATAGATTGTATTCCCCTGTCCTACAGTCGGCCTCTCCTCTCCTGACATGGCTGATAACAGATAGTAATAGATTGTATTCCCCTGTCCTACAGTCGGCCTCTCCTGATATGGCTGATAACAGATAGTAATAGATTGTATTCCCCTGTCCTACAGTCGGCCTCTCCTCTCCTGACATGGCTGATAACAGATAGTAATAGATTGTATTCCCCTGTCCTACAGTCGGCCTCTCCTCTCCTGACATGGCTGATAACAGATAGTAATAGATTGTATTCTCCTGTCCTACAGTCGGCCTCTCCTGACATGGCTGATAACAGATAGTAATAGATTGTATTCGCCTGTCCTACAGTCGGCCTCTCCTCTCCTGACATGGCTGATAACAGATAGTAATAGATTGTATTCCCCTGTCCTACAGTCGGCCTCTCCTCTCCTGACATGGCTGATAACAGATAGTAATAGATTGTATTCTCCTGTCCTACAGTCGGCCTCTCCTTTCCTGAAATGACTGATAACAGATAGTAATAGATTGTATTCCCCTGTCCTACAGTCGGCCTCTCCTCTCCTGACATGGCTGATAACAGATAGTAATAGATTGTATTCCCCTGTCCTACAGTCGGCCTCTCCTCTCCTGACATGGCTGATAACAGATAGTAATGGCTTGTATTCTCCTGTCCTACAGTCGGCCTCTCCTCTCCTGACATGGCTGATAACAGATAGTAATAGATTGTATTCTCCTGTCCTACAGTCGGCCTCTCTTCTCCTGACATGGCTGATAACAGATAGTAATAGATTGTATTCTCCTGTCCTACAGTCGGCCTCTCCTCTCCTGACATGGCTGATAACAGATAGTAATAGATTGTATTCTCCTGTCCTACAGTCGGCCTCTCCTCTCCTGACATGGCTGATAACAGATAGTAATAGATTGTATTCTCCTGTCCTACAGTCAGCCTCTCCTCTCCTGACATGGCTGATAACAGATAGTAATAGATTGTATTCCCCTGTCCTACAGTCGGCCTCTCCTCTCCTGACATGGCTGATAACAGTAATAGATTGTATTCCCCTGTCCTACAGTCGGCCTCTCCTCTCCTGACATGGCTGATAACAGATAGTAATAGATTGTATTCCCCTGTCCTACAGTCGGCCTCTCCTGATATGGCTGATAACAGATAGTAATAGATTGTATTCCCCTGTCCTACAGTCGGCCTCTCCTCTCCTGACATGGCTGATAACAGATAGTAATAGATTGTATTCCCCTGTCCTACAGTCGGCCTCTCCTCTCCTGACATGGCTGATAACAGATAGTAATAGATTGTATTCTCCTGTCCTACAGTCGGCCTCTCCTGATATGGCTGATAACAGATAGTAATAGATTGTATTCCCCTGTCCTACAGTCGGCCTCTCCTCTCCTGATATGGCTGATAACAGATAGTAATAGATTGTATTCTCCTGTCCTACAGTCGGCCTCTCCTCTCCTGACATGGCTGATAACAGATAGTAATAGATTGTATTCTCCTGTCCTACAGTCGGCCTCTCCTGACATGGCTGATAACAGATAGTAATAGATTGTATTCCCTGACCTACAGTCGGCCTCTCCTTTCCTGACATGACTGATAACAGATAGTAATAGATTGTATTCCCCTGTCCTACAGTCGGCCTCTCCTTTCCTGACATGACTGATAACAGATAGTAATAGATTGTATTCCCCTGTCCTACAGTCGGCCTCTCCTGACATGGCTGATAACAGATAGTAATAGATTGTATTCCACTGTCCTACAGTCGGCCTCTCCTTTCCTGACATGACTGATAACAGATAGTAATAGATTGTATTCCCTGTCCTACAGTCGGCCTCTCCTTTCCTGACATGACTGATAACAGATAGTAATAGATTGTATTCCCCTGTCCTACAGTCGGCCTCTCCTTTCCTGACATGACTGATAACAGATAGTAATAGATTGTATTCCCCTGTCCTACAGTCGGCCTCCCCTGACATGGCTGATAACAGATAGTAATAGATTGTATTCCCCTGTCCTACAGTCGGCCTCTCCTCTCCTGACATGGCTGATAACAGATAGTAATAGATTGTATTCTCCTGTCCTACAGTCGGCCTCTCCTCTCCTGACATGGCTGATAACAGATAGTAATAGATTGTATTCCCCTTTTCTACAGTCGGCCTCTCCTCTCCTGACATGGCTGATAACAGATAGTAATAGATTGTATTCCCCTGTCCTACAGTCGGCCTCTCCTTTCCTGACATGACTGATAACAGATAGTAATAGATTGTATTCCCCTGTCCTACAGTCGGCCTCTCCTCTCCTGACATGGCTGATAACAGATAGTAATAGATTGTATTCCCCTGTCCTACAGTCGGCCTCTCCTTTCCTGACATGACTGATAACAGATAGTAATAGATTGTATTCCCCTGTCCTACAGTCGGCCTCTCCTCTCCTGACATGGCTGATAACAGATAGTAATAGATTGTATTCCCTGTCCTACAGTCGGCCTCTCCTTTCCTGACATGACTGATAACAGATAGTAATAGATTGTATTCCCCTGTCCTACAGTCGGCCTCTCCTTTCCTGACATGACTGATAACAGATAGTAATAGATTGTATTCCCCTGTCCTACAGTCGGCCTCCCCTGACATGGCTGATAACAGACAGTAATAGATTGTATTCCCCTGTCCTACAGTCGGCCTCTCCTCTCCTGACATGGCTGATAACAGATAGTAATATATTGTATTCTCCTGTCCTACAGTCGGCCTCTCCTCTCCTGACATGGCTGATAACAGATAGTAATAGATTGTATTCCCCTGTCCTATAGTCGGCCTCTCCCCTCCTGACATGGCTGATAACAGATAGTAATAGATTGTATTCTCCTGTCCTACAGTCGGCCTCTCCCCTCCTGACATGGCTGATAACAGATAGTAATATATTGTATTCTCCTGTCCTACAGTCGGCCTCTCCTGACATGGCTGATAACAGATAGTAATATATTGTATTCTCCTGTCCTACAGTCGGCCTCTCCTGACATGGCTGATAACAGATAGTAATAGATTGTATTCCCCTGTCCTACAGTCGGCCTCTCCTCTCCTGACATGGCTGATAACAGATAGTAATAGATTGTTTTCTCCTGTCCTACAGTCAGCCTCTCCTCTCCTGACATGGCTGATAACAGATAGTAATAGATTGTATTCCCCTGTCCTACAGTCGGCCTCTCCTCTCCTGACATGGCTGATAACAGATAGTAATAGATTGTATTCCCCTGTCCTACAGTCGGCCTCTCCTCTCCTGACATGGCTGATAACAGATAGTAATAGATTGTATTCCCCTGTCCTACAGTCGGTCTCTCCTCTCCTGACATGGCTGATAACAGATAGTAATAGATTGTATTCTCCTGTCCTACAGTCAGCCTCTCCTCTCCTGACATGGCTGATAACAGATAGTAATAGATTGTATTCCCCTGTCCTACAGTCGGCCTCTCCTCTCCTGACATGGCTGATAACAGATAGTAATAGATTGTATTCTCCTGTCCTACAGTCGGCCTCTCCTCTCCTGACATGGCTGATAACAGATAGTAATAGATTGTATTCTCCTGTCCTACAGTCAGCCTCTCCTCTCCTGACATGGCTGATAACAGATAGTAATAGATTGTATTCCCCTGTCCTACAGTCGGCCTCTCCTCTCCTGACATGGCTGATAACAGATAGTAATAGATTGTATTCCCCTGTCCTACAGTCGGCCTCTCCTCTCCTGACATGGCTGATAACAGATAGTAATAGATTGTATTCTCCTGTCCTACAGTCAGCCTCTCCTCTCCTGACATGGCTGATAACAGATAGTAATAGATTGTATTCCCCTGTCCTACAGTCGGCCTCTCCTCTCCTGACATGGCTGATAACAGATAGTAATAGATTGTATTCGCCTGTCCTACAGTCGGCCTCTCCTCTCCTGACATGGCTGATAACAGATAGTAATAGATTGTATTCCCCTGTCCTACAGTCGGCCTCTCCTTTCCTGAAATGACTGATAACAGATAGTAATAGATTGTATTCCCCTGTCCTACAGTCGGCCTCTCCTCTCCTGACATGGCTGATAACAGATAGTAATAGATTGTATTCCCCTGTCCTACAGTCGGCCTCTCCTCTCCTGACATGGCTGATAACAGATAGTAATGGCTTGTATTCTCCTGTCCTACAGTCGGCCTCTCCTCTCCTGACATGGCTGATAACAGATAGTAATAGATTGTATTCTCCTGTCCTACAGTCGGCCTCTCTTCTCCTGACATGGCTGATAACAGATAGTAATAGATTGTATTCTCCTGTCCTACAGTCGGCCTCTCCTCTCCTGACATGGCTGATAACAGATAGTAATAGATTGTATTCTCCTGTCCTACAGTCGGCCTCTCCTCTCCTGACATGGCTGATAACAGATAGTAATAGATTGTATTCTCCTGTCCTACAGTCAGCCTCTCCTCTCCTGACATGGCTGATAACAGATAGTAATAGATTGTATTCCCCTGTCCTACAGTCGGCCTCTCCTCTCCTGACATGGCTGATAACAGATAGTAATAGATTGTATTCGCCTGTCCTACAGTCGGCCTCTCCTCTCCTGACATGGCTGATAACAGATAGTAATAGATTGTATTCCCCTGTCCTACAGTCGGCCTCTCCTCTCCTGACATGGCTGATAACAGATAGTAATAGATTGTATTCCCCTGTCCTACAGTCGGCCTCTCCTCTCCTGACATGGCTGATAACAGATAGTAATGGCTTGTATTCTCCTGTCCTACAGTCGGCCTCTCCTCTCCTGACATGGCTGATAACAGATAGTAATAGATTGTATTCTCCTGTCCTACAGTCGGCCTCTCTTCTCCTGACATGGCTGATAACAGATAGTAATAGATTGTATTCTCCTGTCCTACAGTCGGCCTCTCCTCTCCTGACATGGCTGATAACAGATAGTAATAGATTGTATTCTCCTGTCCTACAGTCGGCCTCTCCTCTCCTGACATGGCTGATAACAGATAGTAATAGATTGTATTCTCCTGTCCTACAGTCAGCCTCTCCTCTCCTGACATGGCTGATAACAGATAGTAATAGATTGTATTCCCCTGTCCTACAGTCGGCCTCTCCTCTCCTGACATGGCTGATAACAGTAATAGATTGTATTCCCCTGTCCTACAGTCGGCCTCTCCTCTCCTGACATGGCTGATAACAGATAGTAATAGATTGTATTCCCCTGTCCTACAGTCGGACTCTCCTGATATGGCTGATAACAGATAGTAATAGATTGTATTCCCCTGTCCTACAGTCGGCCTCTCCTCTCCTGACATGGCTGATAACAGATAGTAATAGATTGTATTCCCCTGTCCTACAGTCGGCCTCTCCTCTCCTGACATGGCTGATAACAGATAGTAATAGATTGTATTCTCCTGTCCTACAGTCGGCCTCTCCTGACATGGCTGATAACAGATAGTAATAGATTGTATTCGCCTGTCCTACAGTCGGCCTCTCCTCTCCTGACATGGCTGATAACAGATAGTAATAGATTGTATTCCCCTGTCCTACAGTCGGCCTCTCCTCTCCTGACATGGCTGATAACAGATAGTAATAGATTGTATTCCCCTGTCCTACAGTCGGCCTCTCCTCTCCTGACATGGCTGATAACAGATAGTAATAGATTGTATTCTCCTGTCCTACAGTCGGCCTCTCCTTTCCTGAAATGACTGATAACAGATAGTAATAGATTGTATTCCCCTGTCCTACAGTCGGCCTCTCCTCTCCTGACATGGCTGATAACAGATAGTAATAGATTGTATTCCCCTGTCCTACAGTCGGCCTCTCCTCTCCTGACATGGCTGATAACAGATAGTAATGGCTTGTATTCTCCTGTCCTACAGTCGGCCTCTCCTCTCCTGACATGGCTGATAACAGATAGTAATAGATTGTATTCTCCTGTCCTACAGTCGGCCTCTCTTCTCCTGACATGGCTGATAACAGATAGTAATAGATTGTATTCTCCTGTCCTACAGTCGGCCTCTCCTCTCCTGACATGGCTGATAACAGATAGTAATAGATTGTATTCTCCTGTCCTACAGTCGGCCTCTCCTCTCCTGACATGGCTGATAACAGATAGTAATAGATTGTATTCTCCTGTCCTACAGTCAGCCTCTCCTCTCCTGACATGGCTGATAACAGATAGTAATAGATTGTATTCCCCTGTCCTACAGTCGGCCTCTCCTCTCCTGACATGGCTGATAACAGATAGTAATAGATTGTATTCCCCTGTCCTACAGTCGGCCTCTCCTGATATGGCTGATAACAGATAGTAATAGATTGTATTCCCCTGTCCTACAGTCGGCCTCTCCTCTCCTGACATGGCTGATAACAGATAGTAAAAGATTGTATTCCCCTGTCCTACAGTCGGCCTCTCCTCTCCTGACATGGCTGATAACAGATAGTAATAGATTGTATTCTCCTGTCCTACAGTCGGCCTCTCCTGATATGGCTGATAACAGATAGTAATAGATTGTATTCCCCTGTCCTACAGTCGGCCTCTCCTCTCCTGATATGGCTGATAACAGATAGTAATAGATTGTATTCTCCTGTCCTACAGTCGGCCTCTCCTCTCCTGACATGGCTGATAACAGATAGTAATAGATTGTATTCTCCTGTCCTACAGTCGGCCTCTCCTGACATGGCTGATAACAGATAGTAATAGATTGTATTCCCTGACCTACAGTCGGCCTCTCCTTTCCTGACATGACTGATAACAGATAGTAATAGATTGTATTCCCCTGTCCTACAGTCGGCCTCTCCTCTCCTGACATGACTGATAACAGATAGTAATAGATTGTATTCCCTGTCCTACAGTCGGCCTCTCCTTTCCTGACATGACTGATAACAGATAGTAATAGATTGTATTCCCCTGTCCTACAGTCGGCCTCTCCTGACATGGCTGATAACAGATAGTAATAGATTGTATTCCACTGTCCTACAGTCGGCCTCTCCTTTCCTGACATGACTGATAACAGATAGTAATAGATTGTATTCCCTGTCCTACAGTCGGCCTCTCCTTTCCTGACATGACTGATAACAGATAGTAATAGATTGTATTCCCCTGTCCTACAGTCGGCCTCTCCTTTCCTGACATGACTGATAACAGATAGTAATAGATTGTATTCCCCTGTCCTACAGTCGGCCTCCCCTGACATGGCTGATAACAGATAGTAATAGATTGTATTCCCCTGTCCTACAGTCGGCCTCCCCTGACATGGCTGATAACAGATAGTAATAGATTGTATTCCCCTGTCCTACAGTCGGCCTCTCCTCTCCTGACATGGCTGATAACAGATAGTAATAGATTGTATTCTCCTGTCCTACAGTCGGCCTCTCCTCTCCTGACATGGCTGATAACAGATAGTAATAGATTGTATTCCCCTTTTCTACAGTCGGCCTCTCCTCTCCTGACATGGCTGATAACAGATAGTAATAGATTGTATTCCCCTGTCCTACAGTCGGCCTCTCCTTTCCTGACATGACTGATAACAGATAGTAATAGATTGTATTCCCCTGTCCTACAGTCGGCCTCTCCTCTCCTGACATGGCTGATAACAGATAGTAATAGATTGTATTCCCCTGTCCTACAGTCGGCCTCTCCTTTCCTGACATGACTGATAACAGATAGTAATAGATTGTATTCCCCTGTCCTACAGTCGGCCTCTCCTCTCCTGACATGGCTGATAACAGATAGTAATAGATTGTATTCCCCTGTCCTACAGTCGGCCTCTCCTTTCCTGACATGGCTGATAACAGATAGTAATAGATTGTATTCCCCTGTCCTACAGTCGGCCTCTCCTTTCCTGACATGACTGATAACAGATAGTAATAGATTGTATTCCCCTGTCCTACAGTCGGCCTCTCCTCTCCTGACATGGCTGATAACAGATAGTAATAGATTGTATTCCCCTGTCCTACAGTCGGCCTCTCCTTTCCTGACATGGCTGATAACAGATAGTAATAGATTGTATTCCCCTGTCCTACAGTCGGCCTCTCCTTTCCTGACATGACTGATAACAGATAGTAATAGATTGTATTCCCTGTCCTACAGTCGGCCTCTCCTTTCCTGACATGACTGATAACAGATAGTAATAGATTGTATTCCCCTGTCCTACAGTCGGCCTCTCCTTTCCTGACATGACTGATAACAGATAGTAATAGATTGTATTCCCCTGTCCTACAGTCGGCCTCCCCTGACATGGCTGATAACAGACAGTAATAGATTGTATTCCCCTGTCCTACAGTCGGCCTCTCCTCTCCTGACATGGCTGATAACAGATAGTAATATATTGTATTCTCCTGTCCTACAGTCGGCCTCTCCTCTCCTGACATGGCTGATAACAGATAGTAATAGATTGTATTCCCCTGTCCTATAGTCGGCCTCTCCCCTCCTGACATGGCTGATAACAGATAGTAATAGATTGTATTCTCCTGTCCTACAGTCGGCCTCTCCCCTCCTGACATGGCTGATAACAGATAGTAATATATTGTGTTCTCCTGTCCTACAGTCGGCCTCTCCTGACATGGCTGATAACAGATAGTAATATATTGTATTCTCCTGTCCTACAGTCGGCCTCTCCTGACATGGCTGATAACAGATAGTAATAGATTGTATTCCCCTGTCCTACAGTCGGCCTCTCCTCTCCTGACATGGCTGATAACAGATAGTAATAGATTGTATTCTCCTGTCCTACAGTCAGCCTCTCCTCTCCTGACATGGCTGATAACAGATAGTAATAGATTGTATTCCCCTGTCCTACAGTCGGCCTCTCCTCTCCTGACATGGCTGATAACAGATAGTAATAGATTGTATTCCCCTGTCCTACAGTCGGCCTCTCCTCTCCTGACATGGCTGATAACAGATAGTAATAGATTGTATTCCCCTGTCCTACAGTCGGTCTCTCCTCTCCTGACATGGCTGATAACAGATAGTAATAGATTGTATTCCCCTGTCCTACAGTCGGCCTCTCCTGATATGGCTGATAACAGATAGTAATAGATTGTATTCTCCTGTCCTACAGTCGGCCTCTCCCCTCCTGACAGGGCTGATAACAGATAGTAATAGATTGTATTCTCCTGTCCTACAGTCGGCCTCTCCTCTCCTGACATGGCTGATAACAGATAGTAATAGATTGTATTCCCCTGTCCTACAGTCGGCCTCTCCTCTCCTGACATGGCTGATAACAGATAGTAATAGATTGTATTCGCCTGTCCTACAGTCGGCCTCTCCTCTCCTGACATGGCTGATAACAGATAGTAATAGATTGTATTCCCCTGTCCTACAGTCGGCCTCTCCTCTCCTGACATGGCTGATAACAGATAGTAATAGATTGTATTCGCCTGTCCTACAGTCGGCCTCTCCTCTCCTGACATGGCTGATAACAGATAGTAATAGATTGTATTCCCCTGTCCTACAGTCGGCCTCTCCTCTCCTGACATGGCTGATAACAGATAGTAATAGATTGTATTCTCCTGTCCTACAGTCGGCCTCTCCTTTCCTGAAATGACTGATAACAGATAGTAATAGATTGTATTCCCCTGTCCTACAGTCGGCCTCTCCTCTCCTGACATGGCTGATAACAGATAGTAATAGATTGTATTCCCCTGTCCTACAGTCGGCCTCTCCTCTCCTGACATGGCTGATAACAGATAGTAATGGCTTGTATTCTCCTGTCCTACAGTCGGCCTCTCCTCTCCTGACATGGCTGATAACAGATAGTAATAGATTGTATTCTCCTGTCCTACAGTCGGCCTCTCTTCTCCTGACATGGCTGATAACAGATAGTAATAGATTGTATTCTCCTGTCCTACAGTCGGCCTCTCCTCTCCTGACATGGCTGATAACAGATAGTAATAGATTGTATTCTCCTGTCCTACAGTCGGCCTCTCCTCTCCTGACATGGCTGATAACAGATAGTAATAGATTGTATTCTCCTGTCCTACAGTCAGCCTCTCCTCTCCTGACATGGCTGATAACAGATAGTAATAGATTGTATTCCCCTGTCCTACAGTCGGCCTCTCCTCTCCTGACATGGCTGATAACAGATAGTAATAGATTGTATTCGCCTGTCCTACAGTCGGCCTCTCCTCTCCTGACATGGCTGATAACAGATAGTAATAGATTGTATTCCCCTGTCCTACAGTCGGCCTCTCCTCTCCTGACATGGCTGATAACAGATAGTAATAGATTGTATTCCCCTGTCCTACAGTCGGCCTCTCCTCTCCTGACATGGCTGATAACAGATAGTAATGGCTTGTATTCTCCTGTCCTACAGTCGGCCTCTCCTCTCCTGACATGGCTGATAACAGATAGTAATAGATTGTATTCTCCTGTCCTACAGTCGGCCTCTCTTCTCCTGACATGGCTGATAACAGATAGTAATAGATTGTATTCTCCTGTCCTACAGTCGGCCTCTCCTCTCCTGACATGGCTGATAACAGATAGTAATAGATTGTATTCTCCTGTCCTACAGTCGGCCTCTCCTCTCCTGACATGGCTGATAACAGATAGTAATAGATTGTATTCTCCTGTCCTACAGTCAGCCTCTCCTCTCCTGACATGGCTGATAACAGATAGTAATAGATTGTATTCGCCTGTCCTACAGTCGGCCTCTCCTCTCCTGACATGGCTGATAACAGATAGTAATAGATTGTATTCCCCTGTCCTACAGTCGGCCTCTCCTCTCCTGACATGGCTGATAACAGATAGTAATAGATTGTATTCCCCTGTCCTACAGTCGGCCTCTCCTCTCCTGACATGGCTGATAACAGATAGTAATAGATTGTATTCTCCTGTCCTACAGTCGGCCTCTCCTTTCCTGAAATGACTGATAACAGATAGTAATAGATTGTATTCCCCTGTCCTACAGTCGGCCTCTCCTCTCCTGACATGGCTGATAACAGATAGTAATAGATTGTATTCCCCTGTCCTACAGTCGGCCTCTCCTCTCCTGACATGGCTGATAACAGATAGTAATGGCTTGTATTCTCCTGTCCTACAGTCGGCCTCTCCTCTCCTGACATGGCTGATAACAGATAGTAATAGATTGTATTCTCCTGTCCTACAGTCGGCCTCTCTTCTCCTGACATGGCTGATAACAGATAGTAATAGATTGTATTCTCCTGTCCTACAGTCGGCCTCTCCTCTCCTGACATGGCTGATAACAGATAGTAATAGATTGTATTCTCCTGTCCTACAGTCGGCCTCTCCTCTCCTGACATGGCTGATAACAGATAGTAATGGCTTGTATTCTCCTGTCCTACAGTCGGCCTCTCCTCTCCTGACATGGCTGATAACAGATAGTAATAGATTGTATTCCCCTGTCCTACAGTCGGCCTCTCCTCTCCTGACATGGCTGATAACAGATAGTAATAGATTGTATTCTCCTGTCCTACAGTCGGCCTCTCCTTTCCTGAAATGACTGATAACAGATAGTAATAGATTGTATTCCCCTGTCCTACAGTCGGCCTCTCCTCTCCTGACATGGCTGATAACAGATAGTAATAGATTGTATTCCCCTGTCCTACAGTCGGCCTCTCCTCTCCTGACATGGCTGATAACAGATAGTAATGGCTTGTATTCTCCTGTCCTACAGTCGGCCTCTCCTCTCCTGACATGGCTGATAACAGATAGTAATAGATTGTATTCTCCTGTCCTACAGTCGGCCTCTCTTCTCCTGACATGGCTGATAACAGATAGTAATAGATTGTATTCTCCTGTCCTACAGTCGGCCTCTCCTCTCCTGACATGGCTGATAACAGATAGTAATAGATTGTATTCCCCTGTCCTACAGTCGGCCTCTCCTCTCCTGACATGGCTGATAACAGATAGTAATGGCTTGTATTCTCCTGTCCTACAGTCGGCCTCTCTTCTCCTGACATGGCTGATAACAGATAGTAATAGATTGTATTCTCCTGTCCTACAGTCAGCCTCTCTTCTCCTGACATGGCTGATAACAGATAGTAATAGATTGTATTCTCCTGTCCTACAGTCAGCCTCTCCTCTCCTGACATGGCTGATAACAGATAGTAATAGATTGTATTCCCCTGTCCTACAGTCGGCCTCTCCTCTCCTGACATGGCTGATAACAGTAATAGATTGTATTCCCCTGTCCTACAGTCGGCCTCTCCTCTCCTGACATGGCTGATAACAGATAGTAATAGATTGTATTCCCCTGTCCTACAGTCGGCCTCTCCTGATATGGCTGATAACAGATAGTAATAGATTGTATTCCCCTGTCCTACAGTCGGCCTCTCCTCTCCTGACATGGCTGATAACAGATAGTAATAGATTGTATTCCCCTGTCCTACAGTCGGCCTCTCCTCTCCTGACATGGCTGATAACAGATAGTAATAGATTGTATTCTCCTGTCCTACAGTCGGCCTCTCCTGACATGGCTGATAACAGATAGTAATAGATTGTATTCGCCTGTCCTACAGTCGGCCTCTCCTCTCCTGACATGGCTGATAACAGATAGTAATAGATTGTATTCCCCTGTCCTACAGTCGGCCTCTCCTCTCCTGACATGGCTGATAACAGATAGTAATAGATTGTATTCCCCTGTCCTACAGTCGGCCTCTCCTCTCCTGACATGGCTGATAACAGATAGTAATAGATTGTATTCTCCTGTCCTACAGTCGGCCTCTCCTTTCCTGAAATGACTGATAACAGATAGTAATAGATTGTATTCCCCTGTCCTACAGTCGGCCTCTCCTCTCCTGACATGGCTGATAACAGATAGTAATAGATTGTATTCCCCTGTCCTACAGTCGGCCTCTCCTCTCCTGACATGGCTGATAACAGATAGTAATGGCTTGTATTCTCCTGTCCTACAGTCGGCCTCTCCTCTCCTGACATGGCTGATAACAGATAGTAATAGATTGTATTCTCCTGTCCTACAGTCGGCCTCTCTTCTCCTGACATGGCTGATAACAGATAGTAATAGATTGTATTCTCCTGTCCTACAGTCGGCCTCTCCTCTCCTGACATGGCTGATAACAGATAGTAATAGATTGTATTCTCCTGTCCTACAGTCGGCCTCTCCTCTCCTGACATGGCTGATAACAGATAGTAATAGATTGTTTTCTCCTGTCCTACAGTCAGCCTCTCCTCTCCTGACATGGCTGATAACAGATAGTAATAGATTGTATTCCCCTGTCCTACAGTCGGCCTCTCCTCTCCTGACATGGCTGATAACAGTAATAGATTGTATTCCCCTGTCCTACAGTCGGCCTCTCCTCTCCTGACATGGCTGATAACAGATAGTAATAGATTGTATTCCCCTGTCCTACAGTCGGCCTCTCCTGATATGGCTGATAACAGATAGTAATAGATTGTATTCCCCTGTCCTACAGTCGGCCTCTCCTCTCCTGACATGGCTGATAACAGATAGTAATAGATTGTATTCCCCTGTCCTACAGTCGGCCTCTCCTCTCCTGACATGGCTGATAACAGATAGTAATAGATTGTATTCTCCTGTCCTACAGTCGGCCTCTCCTGACATGGCTGATAACAGATAGTAATAGATTGTATTCGCCTGTCCTACAGTCGGCCTCTCCTCTCCTGACATGGCTGATAACAGATAGTAATAGATTGTATTCCCCTGTCCTACAGTCGGCCTCTCCTCTCCTGACATGGCTGATAACAGATAGTAATAGATTGTATTCCCCTGTCCTACAGTCGGCCTCTCCTCTCCTGACATGGCTGATAACAGATAGTAATAGATTGTATTCTCCTGTCCTACAGTCGGCCTCTCCTTTCCTGAAATGACTGATAACAGATAGTAATAGATTGTATTCCCCTGTCCTACAGTCGGCCTCTCCTCTCCTGACATGGCTGATAACAGATAGTAATAGATTGTATTCCCCTGTCCTACAGTCGGCCTCTCCTCTCCTGACATGGCTGATAACAGATAGTAATGGCTTGTATTCTCCTGTCCTACAGTCGGCCTCTCCTCTCCTGACATGGCTGATAACAGATAGTAATAGATTGTATTCTCCTGTCCTACAGTCGGCCTCTCTTCTCCTGACATGGCTGATAACAGATAGTAATAGATTGTATTCTCCTGTCCTACAGTCGGCCTCTCCTCTCCTGACATGGCTGATAACAGATAGTAATAGATTGTATTCTCCTGTCCTACAGTCGGCCTCTCCTCTCCTGACATGGCTGATAACAGATAGTAATAGATTGTATTCCCCTGTCCTACAGTCGGCCTCTCCTCTCCTGACATGGCTGATAACAGTAATAGATTGTATTCCCCTGTCCTACAGTCGGCCTCTCCTCTCCTGACATGGCTGATAACAGTAATAGATTGTATTCCCCTGTCCTACAGTCGGCCTCTCCTGATATGGCTGATAACAGATAGTAATAGATTGTATTCCCCTGTCCTACAGTCGGCCTCTCCTCTCCTGACATGGCTGATAACAGATAGTAAAAGATTGTATTCCCCTGTCCTACAGTCGGCCTCTCCTCTCCTGACATGGCTGATAACAGATAGTAATAGATTGTATTCTCCTGTCCTACAGTCGGCCTCTCCTGATATGGCTGATAACAGATAGTAATAGATTGTATTCCCCTGTCCTACAGTCGGCCTCTCCTCTCCTGATATGGCTGATAACAGATAGTAATAGATTGTATTCTCCTGTCCTACAGTCGGCCTCTCCTCTCCTGACATGGCTGATAACAGATAGTAATAGATTGTATTCCCCTGTCCTACAGTCGGCCTCTCCTCTCCTGACATGACTGATAACAGATAGTAATAGATTGTATTCCCTGTCCTACAGTCGGCCTCTCCTTTCCTGACATGACTGATAACAGATAGTAATAGATTGTATTCCCCTGTCCTACAGTCGGCCTCTCCTTTCCTGACATGACTGATAACAGATAGTAATAGATTGTATTCCCCTGTCCTACAGTCGGCCTCTCCTGACATGGCTGATAACAGATAGTAATAGATTGTATTCCACTGTCCTACAGTCGGCCTCTCCTTTCCTGACATGACTGATAACAGATAGTAATAGATTGTATTCCCTGTCCTACAGTCGGCCTCTCCTTTCCTGACATGACTGATAACAGATAGTAATAGATTGTATTCCCTGACCTACAGTCGGCCTCTCCTTTCCTGACATGACTGATAACAGATAGTAATAGATTGTATTCCCCTGTCCTACAGTCGGCCTCTCCTCTCCTGACATGACTGATAACAGATAGTAATAGATTGTATTCCCTGTCCTACAGTCGGCCTCTCCTTTCCTGACATGACTGATAACAGATAGTAATAGATTGTATTCCCCTGTCCTACAGTCGGCCTCTCCTTTCCTGACATGACTGATAACAGATAGTAATAGATTGTATTCCCCTGTCCTACAGTCGGCCTCTCCTGACATGGCTGATAACAGATAGTAATAGATTGTATTCCACTGTCCTACAGTCGGCCTCTCCTTTCCTGACATGACTGATAACAGATAGTAATAGATTGTATTCCCTGTCCTACAGTCGGCCTCTCCTCTCCTGACATGGCTGATAACAGATAGTAATAGATTGTATTCTCCTGTCCTACAGTCGGCCTCTCCTGACATGGCTGATAACAGATAGTAATAGATTGTATTCGCCTGTCCTACAGTCGGCCTCTCCTCTCCTGACATGGCTGATAACAGATAGTAATAGATTGTATTCCCCTGTCCTACAGTCGGCCTCTCCTCTCCTGACATGGCTGATAACAGATAGTAATAGATTGTATTCCCCTGTCCTACAGTCGGCCTCTCCTCTCCTGACATGGCTGATAACAGATAGTAATAGATTGTATTCTCCTGTCCTACAGTCGGCCTCTCCTTTCCTGAAATGACTGATAACAGATAGTAATAGATTGTATTCCCCTGTCCTACAGTCGGCCTCTCCTCTCCTGACATGGCTGATAACAGATAGTAATAGATTGTATTCCCCTGTCCTACAGTCGGCCTCTCCTCTCCTGACATGGCTGATAACAGATAGTAATGGCTTGTATTCTCCTGTCCTACAGTCGGCCTCTCCTCTCCTGACATGGCTGATAACAGATAGTAATAGATTGTATTCTCCTGTCCTACAGTCGGCCTCTCTTCTCCTGACATGGCTGATAACAGATAGTAATAGATTGTATTCTCCTGTCCTACAGTCGGCCTCTCCTCTCCTGACATGGCTGATAACAGATAGTAATAGATTGTATTCTCCTGTCCTACAGTCGGCCTCTCCTCTCCTGACATGGCTGATAACAGATAGTAATAGATTGTATTCCCCTGTCCTACAGTCGGCCTCTCCTCTCCTGACATGGCTGATAACAGTAATAGATTGTATTCCCCTGTCCTACAGTCGGCCTCTCCTCTCCTGACATGGCTGATAACAGTAATAGATTGTATTCCCCTGTCCTACAGTCGGCCTCTCCTGATATGGCTGATAACAGATAGTAATAGATTGTATTCCCCTGTCCTACAGTCGGCCTCTCCTCTCCTGACATGGCTGATAACAGATAGTAAAAGATTGTATTCCCCTGTCCTACAGTCGGCCTCTCCTCTCCTGACATGGCTGATAACAGATAGTAATAGATTGTATTCTCCTGTCCTACAGTCGGCCTCTCCTGATATGGCTGATAAAAGATAGTAATAGATTGTATTCCCCTGTCCTACAGTCGGCCTCTCCTCTCCTGATATGGCTGATAACAGATAGTAATAGATTGTATTCTCCTGTCCTACAGTCGGCCTCTCCTCTCCTGACATGGCTGATAACAGATAGTAATAGATTGTATTCCCCTGTCCTACAGTCGGCCTCTCCTCTCCTGACATGACTGATAACAGATAGTAATAGATTGTATTCCCTGTCCTACAGTCGGCCTCTCCTTTCCTGACATGACTGATAACAGATAGTAATAGATTGTATTCCCCTGTCCTACAGTCGGCCTCTCCTTTCCTGACATGACTGATAACAGATAGTAATAGATTGTATTCCCCTGTCCTACAGTCGGCCTCTCCTGACATGGCTGATAACAGATAGTAATAGATTGTATTCCACTGTCCTACAGTCGGCCTCTCCTTTCCTGACATGACTGATAACAGATAGTAATAGATTGTATTCCCTGTCCTACAGTCGGCCTCTCCTTTCCTGACATGACTGATAACAGATAGTAATAGATTGTATTCCCTGACCTACAGTCGGCCTCTCCTTTCCTGACATGACTGATAACAGATAGTAATAGATTGTATTCCCCTGTCCTACAGTCGGCCTCCCCTGACATGGCTGATAACAGATAGTAATAGATTGTATTCCCCTGTCCTACAGTCGGCCTCCCCTGACATGGCTGATAACAGATAGTAATAGATTGTATTCCCCTGTCCTACAGTCGGCCTCTCCTCTCCTGACATGGCTGATAACAGATAGTAATAGATTGTATTCTCCTGTCCTACAGTCGGCCTCTCCTCTCCTGACATGGCTGATAACAGATAGTAATAGATTGTATTCCCCTTTTCTACAGTCGGCCTCTCCTCTCCTGACATGGCTGATAACAGATAGTAATAGATTGTATTCCCCTGTCCTACAGTCGGCCTCTCCTTTCCTGACATGACTGATAACAGATAGTAATAGATTGTATTCCCCTGTCCTACAGTCGGCCTCTCCTCTCCTGACATGGCTGATAACAGATAGTAATAGATTGTATTCCCCTGTCCTACAGTCGGCCTCTCCTTTCCTGACATGACTGATAACAGATAGTAATAGATTGTATTCCCCTGTCCTACAGTCGGCCTCTCCTCTCCTGACATGGCTGATAACAGATAGTAATAGATTGTATTCCCCTGTCCTACAGTCGGCCTCTCCTTTCCTGACATGGCTGATAACAGATAGTAATAGATTGTATTCCCCTGTCCTACAGTCGGCCTCTCCTTTCCTGACATGACTGATAACAGATAGTAATAGATTGTATTCCCCTGTCCTACAGTCTGCCTCTCCTCTCCTGACATGGCTGATAACAGATAGTAATAGATTGTATTCCCCTGTCCTACAGTCGGCCTCTCCTTTCCTGACATGGCTGATAACAGATAGTAATAGATTGTATTCCCCTGTCCTACAGTCGGCCTCTCCTTTCCTGACATGACTGATAACAGATAGTAATAGATTGTATTCCCTGTCCTACAGTCGGCCTCTCCTTTCCTGACATGACTGATAACAGATAGTAATAGATTGTATTCCCCTGTCCTACAGTCGGCCTCTCCTTTCCTGACATGACTGATAACAGATAGTAATAGATTGTATTCCCCTGTCCTACAGTCGGCCTCCCCTGACATGGCTGATAACAGACAGTAATAGATTGTATTCCCCTGTCCTACAGTCGGCCTCTCCTCTCCTGACATGGCTGATAACAGATAGTAATAGATTGTATTCCCCTGTCCTACAGTCGGCCTCTCCTCTCCTGACATGGCTGATAACAGATAGTAATAGATTGTATTCCCCTCTCCTACAGTCGGCCTCTCCTTTCCTGACATGGCTGATAACAGATAGTAATAGATTGTATTCCCCTGTCCTACAGTCGGCCTCTCCTTTCCTGACATGGCTGATAACAGATAGTAATAGATTGTATTCCCCTGTCCTACAGTCGGCCTCTCCTGACATGGCTGATAACAGATAGTAATAGATTGTATTCCCCTGTCCTACAGTCGGCCTCTCCTTTCCTGACATGACTGATAACAGATAGTAATAGATTGTATTCCCCTGTCATACAGTCGGCCTCTCCTGACATGGCTGATAACAGATAGTAATAGATTGTATTCCCCTGTCCTACAGTCGGCCTCTCCTTTCCTGACATGACTGATAACAGATAGTAATAGATTGTATTCCCCTGTCCTACAGTCGGCCTCTCCTCTCCTGACATGGCTGATAACAGATAGTAATAGATTGTATTCCCCTGTCCTACAGTCGGCCTCTCTTCTCCTGACATGGCTGATAACAGATAGTAATAGATTGTATTCCCCTGTCCTACAGTCGGCCTCTCCTTTCCTGACATGACTGATAACAGATAGTAATAGATTGTATTCCCCTGTCCTACAGTCGGCCTCTCCCCTCCTGACATGGCTGATAACAGATAGTAATAGATTGTATTCTCCTGTCCTACAGTCGGCCTCTCCTCTCCTAACATGGCTGATAACAGATAGTAATAGATTGTATTCTCCTGTCCTACAGTCGGCCTCTCCTCTCCTGACATGGCTGATAACAGATAGTAATAGATTGTATTCTCCTGTCCTACAGTCGGCCTCTCCTCTCCTGACATGGCTGATAACAGATAGTAATAGATTGTATTCTCCTGTCCTACAGTCGGCCTCTCCTCTCCTAACATGGCTGATAACAGATAGTAATAGATTGTATTCTCCTGTCCTACAGTCGGCCTCTCCTAACATGGCTGATAACAGATAGTAATAGATTGTATTCTCCTGTCCTACAGTCGGCCTCTCCTCTCCTGACATGGCTGATAACAGATAGTAATAGATTGTATTCCCCTGTCCTACAGTCGGCCTCTCCTGATATGGCTGATAACAGATAGTAATAGATTGTATTCTCCTGTCCTACAGTCGGCCTCTCCCCTCCTGACAGGGCTGATAACAGATAGTAATAGATTGTATTCTCCTGTCCTACAGTCGGCCTCTCCTCTCCTGACATGGCTGATAACAGATAGTAATAGATTGTATTCCCCTGTCCTACAGTCGGCCTCTCCTCTCCTGACATGGCTGATAACAGATAGTAATAGATTGTATTCCCCTGTCCTACAGTCGGCCTCTCCTGATATGGCTGATAACAGATAGTAATAGATTGTATTCTCCTGTCCTACAGTCGGCCTCTCCCCTCCTGACAGGGCTGATAACAGATAGTAATAGATTGTATTCTCCTGTCCTACAGTCGGCCTCTCCTCTCCTGACATGGCTGATAACAGATAGTAATAGATTGTATTCCCCTGTCCTACAGTCGGCCTCTCCTCTCCTGACATGGCTGATAACAGATAGTAATAGATTGTATTCCCCTGTCCTACAGTCGGCCTCTCCTCTCCTGACATGGCTGATAACAGATAGCAATAGATTGTATTCTCCTGTCCTACAGTTGGCCTCTCCTCTCCTGACATGGCTGATAACAGATAGTAATAGATTGTATTCTCCTGTACTACAGTCGGCCTCTCCTCTCCTGACATGGCTGATAACAGATAGTAATAGATTGTATTCTCCTGTCCTACAGTCGGCCTCTCCTCTCCTGACATGGCTGATAACAGATAGTAATAGATTGTATTCTCCTGTCCTACAGTCGGCCTCTCCTCTCCTGACATGGCTGATAACAGATAGTAATATATTGTATTCTCCTGTCCTACAGTCGGCCTCTCCTCTCCTGACATGGCTGATAACAGATAGTAATAGATTGTATTCCCCTGTCCTATAGTCGGCCTCTCCCCTCCTGACATGGCTGATAACAGATAGTAATAGATTGTATTCTCCTGTCCTACAGTCGGCCTCTCCCCTCCTGACATGGCTGATAACAGATAGTAATATATTGTATTCTCCTGTCCTACAGTCGGCCTCTCCTGACATGGCTGATAACAGATAGTAATATATTGTATTCTCCTGTCCTACAGTCGGCCTCTCCTGACATGGCTGATAACAGATAGTAATAGATTGTATTCCCCTGTCCTACAGTCGGCCTCTCCTCTCCTGACATGGCTGATAACAGATAGTAATAGATTGTATTCTCCTGTCCTACAGTCAGCCTCTCCTCTCCTGACATGGCTGATAACAGATAGTAATAGATTGTATTCCCCTGTCCTACAGTCGGCCTCTCCTCTCCTGACATGGCTGATAACAGATAGTAATAGATTGTATTCCCCTGTCCTACAGTCGGCCTCTCCTCTCCTGACATGGCTGATAACAGATAGTAATAGATTGTATTCCCCTGTCCTACAGTCGGTCTCTCCTCTCCTGACATGGCTGATAACAGATAGTAATAGATTGTATTCCCCTGTCCTACAGTCGGTCTCTCCTCTCCTGACATGGCTGATAACAGATAGTAATAGATTGTATTCCCCTGTCCTACAGTCGGCCTCTCCTCTCCTGACATGGCTGATAACAGATAGTAATAGATTGTATTCTCCTGTCCTACAGTCGGCCTCTCCTCTCCTGACATGGCTGATAACAGATAGTAATAGATTGTATTCTCCTGTCCTACAGTCAGCCTCTCCTCTCCTGACATGGCTGATAACAGATAGTAATAGATTGTATTCCCCTGTCCTACAGTCGGCCTCTCCTCTCCTGACATGGCTGATAACAGATAGTAATAGATTGTATTCCCCTGTCCTACAGTCGGCCTCTCCTCTCCTGACATGGCTGATAACAGATAGTAATAGATTGTATTCTCCTGTCCTACAGTCAGCCTCTCCTCTCCTGACATGGCTGATAACAGATAGTAATAGATTGTATTCCCCTGTCCTACAGTCGGCCTCTCCTCTCCTGACATGGCTGATAACAGATAGTAATAGATTGTATTCGCCTGTCCTACAGTCGGCCTCTCCTCTCCTGACATGGCTGATAACAGATAGTAATAGATTGTATTCCCCTGTCCTACAGTCGGCCTCTCCTCTCCTGACATGGCTGATAACAGATAGTAATAGATTGTATTCCCCTGTCCTACAGTCGGCCTCTCCTCTCCTGACATGGCTGATAACAGATAGTAATAGATTGTATTCTCCTGTCCTACAGTCGGCCTCTCCTTTCCTGAAATGACTGATAACAGATAGTAATAGATTGTATTCCCCTGTCCTACAGTCGGCCTCTCCTCTCCTGACATGGCTGATAACAGATAGTAATAGATTGTATTCCCCTGTCCTACAGTCGGCCTCTCCTCTCCTGACATGGCTGATAACAGATAGTAATGGCTTGTATTCTCCTGTCCTACAGTCGGCCTCTCCTCTCCTGACATGGCTGATAACAGATAGTAATAGATTGTATTCTCCTGTCCTACAGTCGGCCTCTCTTCTCCTGACATGGCTGATAACAGATAGTAATAGATTGTATTCTCCTGTCCTACAGTCGGCCTCTCCTCTCCTGACATGGCTGATAACAGATAGTAATAGATTGTATTCTCCTGTCCTACAGTCGGCCTCTCCTCTCCTGACATGGCTGATAACAGATAGTAATAGATTGTATTCTCCTGTCCTACAGTCAGCCTCTCCTCTCCTGACATGGCTGATAACAGTAATAGATTGTATTCCCCTGTCCTACAGTCGGCCTCTCCTCTCCTGACATGGCTGATAACAGATAGTAATAGATTGTATTCCCCTGTCCTACAGTCGGCCTCTCCTCTCCTGACATGGCTGATAACAGTAATAGATTGTATTCCCCTGTCCTACAGTCGGCCTCTCCTCTCCTGACATGGCTGATAACAGATAGTAATAGATTGTATTCCCCTGTCCTACAGTCGGCCTCTCCTGATATGGCTGATAACAGATAGTAATAGATTGTATTCCCCTGTCCTACAGTCGGCCTCTCCTCTCCTGACATGGCTGGTAACAGATAGTAATAGATTGTATTCCCCTGTCCTACAGTCGGCCTCTCCTTTCCTGACATGGCTGATAACAGATAGTAATAGATTGTATTCTCCTGTCCTACAGTCGGCCTCTCCTGATATGGCTGATAACAGATAGTAATAGATTGTATTCCCCTGTCCTACAGTCGGCCTTACCTCTCCTGACATGGCTGATAACAGATAGTAATAGATTGTATTCTCCTGTCCTACAGTCGGCCTCTCCTCTCCTGACATGGCTGATAACAGATAGTAATAGCTTGTATTCTCCTGTCCTACAGTCGGCCTCTCCTCTCCTGACATGGCTGATAACAGATAGTAATAGATTGTATTCTCCTGTCCTACAGTCGGCCTCTCCTCTCCTGACATGGCTGATAACAGATAGTAATAGATTGTATTCCCCTGTCCTACAGTCGGCCTCTCCTTTCCTGACATGACTGATAACAGATAGTAATAGATTGTATTCCCCTGTCCTACTGTCGGCCCCTCCTGACATGGCTGATAACAGATAGTAATAGATTGTATTCCCCTGTCCTACAGTCGGCCTCTCCTTTCCTGACATGACTGATAACAGATAGTAATAGATTGTATTCCCCTGTCCTACAGTCGGCCTCCCCTGACATGGCTGATAACAGATAGTAATAGATTGTATTCCCCTGTCCTACAGTCGGCCTCTCCTCTCCTGACATGGCTGATAACAGATAGTAATAGATTGTATTCCCCTGTCCTACAGTCGGCCTCTCCTCTCCTGACATGGCTGATAACAGATAGTAATAGATTGTATTCCCCTCTCCTACAGTCGGCCTCTCCTCTCCTGACATGGCTGATAACAGATAGTAATAGATTGTATTCTCCTGTCCTACAGTCAGCCTCTCCTCTCCTGACATGGCTGATAACAGATAGTAATAGATTGTATTCCCCTGTCCTACAGTCGGCCTCTCCTCTCCTGACATGGCTGATAACAGTAATAGATTGTATTCCCCTGTCCTACAGTCGGCCTCTCCTCTCCTGACATGGCTGATAACAGATAGTAATAGATTGTATTCCCCTGTCCTACAGTCGGCCTCTCCTGATATGGCTGATAACAGATAGTAATAGATTGTATTCCCCTGTCCTACAGTCGGCCTCTCCTCTCCTGACATGGCTGATAACAGATAGTAATAGATTGTATTCCCCTGTCCTACAGTCGGCCTCTCCTCTCCTGACATGGCTGATAACAGATAGTAATAGATTGTATTCCCCTTTTCTACAGTCGGCCTCTCCTCTCCTGACATGGCTGATAACAGATAGTAATAGATTGTATTCCCCTGTCCTACAGTCGGCCTCTCCTTTCCTGACATGACTGATAACAGATAGTAATAGATTGTATTCCCCTGTCCTACAGTCGGCCTCTCCTCTCCTGACATGGCTGATAACAGATAGTAATAGATTGTATTCCCCTGTCCTACAGTCGGCCTCTCCTTTCCTGACATGACTGATAACAGATAGTAATAGATTGTATTCCCCTGTCCTACAGTCGGCCTCTCCTCTCCTGACATGGCTGATAACAGATAGTAATAGATTGTATTCCCCTGTCCTACAGTCGGCCTCTCCTTTCCTGACATGGCTGATAACAGATAGTAATAGATTGTATTCCCCTGTCCTACAGTCGGCCTCTCCTTTCCTGACATGACTGATAACAGATAGTAATAGATTGTATTCCCCTGTCCTACTGTCGGCCCCTCCTGACATGGCTGATAACAGATAGTAATAGATTGTATTCCCCTGTCCTACAGTCGGCCTCTCCTTTCCTGACATGACTGATAACAGATAGTAATAGATTGTATTCCCCTGTCCTACAGTCGGCCTCCCCTGACATGGCTGATAACAGATAGTAATAGATTGTATTCCCCTGTCCTACAGTCGGCCTCTCCTCTCCTGACATGGCTGATAACAGATAGTAATAGATTGTATTCCCCTGTCCTACAGTCGGCCTCTCCTCTCCTGACATGGCTGATAACAGATAGTAATAGATTGTATTCCCCTCTCCTACAGTCGGCCTCTCCTTTCCTGACATGGCTGATAACAGATAGTAATAGATTGTATTCCCCTGTCCTACAGTCGGCCTCTCCTTTCCTGACATGGCTGATAACAGATAGTAATAGATTGTATTCCCCTGTCCTACAGTCGGCCTCTCCTGACATGGCTGATAACAGATAGTAATAGATTGTATTCCCCTGTCCTACAGTCGGCCTCTCCTTTCCTGACATGACTGATAACAGATAGTAATAGATTGTATTCCCCTGTCCTACAGTCGGCCTCTCCTCTCCTGACATGGCTGATAACAGATAGTAATAGATTGTATTCCCCTGTCCTACAGTCGGCCTCTCCTCTCCTGACATGGCTGATAACAGATAGTAATGGCTTGTATTCTCCTGTCCTACAGTCGGCCTCTCCTCTCCTGACATGGCTGATAACAGATAGTAATAGATTGTATTCTCCTGTCCTACAGTCGGCCTCTCTTCTCCTGACATGGCTGATAACAGATAGTAATAGATTGTATTCTCCTGTCCTACAGTCGGCCTCTCCTCTCCTGACATGGCTGATAACAGATAGTAATAGATTGTATTCTCCTGTCCTACAGTCGGCCTCTCCTCTCCTGACATGGCTGATAACAGATAGTAATAGATTGTATTCTCCTGTCCTACAGTCAGCCTCTCCTCTCCTGACATGGCTGATAACAGATAGTAATAGATTGTATTCCCCTGTCCTACAGTCGGCCTCTCCTCTCCTGACATGGCTGATAACAGTAATAGATTGTATTCCCCTGTCCTACAGTCGGCCTCTCCTCTCCTGACATGGCTGATAACAGATAGTAATAGATTGTATTCCCCTGTCCTACAGTCGGCCTCTCCTGATATGGCTGATAACAGATAGTAATAGATTGTATTCCCCTGTCCTACAGTCGGCCTCTCCTCTCCTGACATGGCTGATAACAGATAGTAATAGATTGTATTCCCCTGTCCTACAGTCGGCCTCTCCTCTCCTGACATGGCTGATAACAGATAGTAATAGCTTGTATTCTCCTGTCCTACAGTCGGCCTCTCCTCTCCTGACATGGCTGATAACAGATAGTAATAGATTGTATTCTCCTGTCCTACAGTCGGCCTCTCCTCTCCTGACATGGCTGATAACAGATAGTAATAGATTGTATTCTCCTGTCCTACAGTCGGCCTCTCCTGACATGGCTGATAACAGATAGTAATAGATTGTATTCCCTGACCTACAGTCGGCCTCTCCTTTCCTGACATGACTGATAACAGATAGTAATAGATTGTATTCCCCTGTCCTACAGTCGGCCTCTCCTCTCCTGACATGACTGATAACAGATAGTAATAGATTGTATTCCCTGTCCTACAGTCGGCCTCTCCTTTCCTGACATGACTGATAACAGATAGTAATAGATTGTATTCCCCTGTCCTACAGTCGGCCTCTCCTTTCCTGACATGACTGATAACAGATAGTAATAGATTGTATTCCCCTGTCCTACAGTCGGCCTCTCCTGACATGGCTGATAACAGATAGTAATAGATTGTATTCCCCTGTCCTACAGTCGGCCTCTCCTTTCCTGACATGACTGATAACAGATAGTAATAGATTGTATTCCCTGTCCTACAGTCGGCCTCTCCTTTCCTGACATGACTGATAACAGATAGTAATAGATTGTATTCCCCTGTCCTACAGTCGGCCTCTCCTTTCCTGACATGACTGATAACAGATAGTAATAGATTGTATTCCCCTGTCCTACAGTCGGCCTCCCCTGACATGGCTGATAACAGATAGTAATAGATTGTATTCCCCTGTCCTACAGTCGGCCTCCCCTGACATGGCTGATAACAGATAGTAATAGATTGTATTCCCCTGTCCTACAGTCGGCCTCTCCTCTCCTGACATGGCTGATAACAGATAGTAATAGATTGTATTCTCCTGTCCTACAGTCGGCCTCTCCTCTCCTGACATGGCTGATAACAGATAGTAATAGATTGTATTCCCCTTTTCTACAGTCGGCCTCTCCTCTCCTGACATGGCTGATAACAGATAGTAATAGATTGTATTCCCCTGTCCTACAGTCGGCCTCTCCTTTCCTGACATGACTGATAACAGATAGTAATAGATTGTATTCCCCTGTCCTACAGTCGGCCTCTCCTCTCCTGACATGGCTGATAACAGATAGTAATAGATTGTATTCCCCTGTCCTACAGTCGGCCTCTCCTTTCCTGACATGACTGATAACAGATAGTAATAGATTGTATTCCCCTGTCCTACAGTCGGCCTCTCCTCTCCTGACATGGCTGATAACAGATAGTAATAGATTGTATTCCCCTGTCCTACAGTCGGCCTCTCCTTTCCTGACATGGCTGATAACAGATAGTAATAGATTGTATTCCCCTGTCCTACAGTCGGCCTCTCCTTTCCTGACATGACTGATAACAGATAGTAATAGATTGTATTCCCCTGTCCTACAGTCGGCCCCTCCTGACATGGCTGATAACAGATAGTAATAGATTGTATTCCCCTGTCCTACAGTCGGCCTCTCCTTTCCTGACATGACTGATAACAGATAGTAATAGATTGTATTCCCCTGTCCTACAGTCGGCCTCCCCTGACATGGCTGATAACAGATAGTAATAGATTGTATTCCCCTGTCCTACAGTCGGCCTCTCCTCTCCTGACATGGCTGATAACAGATAGTAATAGATTGTATTCCCCTGTCCTACAGTCGGCCTCTCCTCTCCTGACATGGCTGATAACAGATAGTAATAGATTGTATTCCCCTCTCCTACAGTCGGCCTCTCCTTTCCTGACATGGCTGATAACAGATAGTAATAGATTGTATTCCCCTGTCCTACAGTCGGCCTCTCCTTTCCTGACATGGCTGATAACAGATAGTAATAGATTGTATTCCCCTGTCCTACAGTCGGCCTCTCCTGACATGGCTGATAACAGATAGTAATAGATTGTATTCCCCTGTCCTACAGTCGGCCTCTCCTTTCCTGACATGACTGATAACAGATAGTAATAGATTGTATTCCCCTGTCCTACAGTCGGCCTCTCCTGACATGGCTGATAACAGATAGTAATAGATTGTATTCCCCTGTCCTACAGTCGGCCTCTCCTTTCCTGACATGACTGATAACAGATAGTAATAGATTGTATTCCCCTGTCCTACAGTCGGCCTCTCCTCTCCTGACATGGCTGATAACAGATAGTAATAGATTGTATTCCCCTGTCCTACAGTCGGCCTCTCCTCTCCTGACATGGCTGATAACAGATAGTAATAGATTGTATTCCCCTGTCCTACAGTCGGCCTCTCCTTTCCTGACATGACTGATAACAGATAGTAATAGATTGTATTCCCCTGTCCTACAGTCGGCCTCTCCTGACATGGCTGATAACAGTTAGTAATAGATTGTATTCCCCTGTCCTACAGTCGGCCTCTCCCCTCCTGACATGGCTGATAACAGATAGTAATAGATTGTATTCTCCTGTCCTACAGTCGGCCTCTCCTCTCCTAACATGGCTGATAACAGATAGTAATAGATTGTATTCTCCTGTCCTACAGTCGGCCTCTCCTCTCCTGACATGGCTGATAACAGATAGTAATAGATTGTATTCTCCTGTCCTACAGTCGGCCTCTCCTCTCCTGACATGGCTGATAACAGATAGTAATAGATTGTATTCTCCTGTCCTACAGTCGGCCTTTCCTCTCCTGACATGGCTGATAACAGATAGTAATAGATTGTATTCCTCTGTCCTACAGTCGGCCTCTCCTCTCCTGACATGGCTGATAACAGATAGTAATAGATTGTATTCTCCTGTCCTACAGTCGGCCTCTCCTCTCCTGACATGGCTGATAACAGATAGTAATAGATTGTATTCTCCTGTACTACAGTCGGCCTCTCCTCTCCTGACATGGCTGATAACAGATAGTAATAGATTGTATTCCCCTGTTCTACAGTCGGCCTCTCCTCTCCTGACATGGCTGATAACAGATAGTAATAGATTGTATTCTCCTGTCCTACAGTCGGCCTCTCCTGACATGGCTGATAACAGATAGTAATAGATTGTATTCCCCTGTCCTACAGTCGGCCTCTCCCCTCCTGACATGGCTGATAACAGATAGTAATAGATTGTATTCTCCTGTCCTACAGTCGGCCTCTCCTCTCCTAACATGGCTGATAACAGATAGTAATAGATTGTATTCTCCTGTCCTACAGTCGGCCTCTCCTCTCCTGACATGGCTGATAACAGATAGTAATAGATTGTATTCTCCTGTCCTACAGTCGGCCTCTCCTCTCCTGACATGGCTGATAACAGATAGTAATAGATTGTATTCCCCTGTCCTATAGTCGGCCTCTCCCCTCCTGACATGGCTGATAACAGATAGTAATAGATTGTATTCTCCTGTCCTACAGTCGGCCTCTCCTCTCCTGACATGGCTGATAACAGATAGTAATAGATTGTATTCTCCTTTCCTACAGTCGGCCTTTCCTCTCCTGACATGGCTGATAACAGATAGTAATAGATTGTATTCCTCTGTCCTACAGTCGGCCTCTCCTCTCCTGACATGGCTGATAACAGATAGTAATAGATTGTATTCTCCTGTCCTACAGTCGGCCTCTCCTCTCCTGACATGGCTGATAACAGATAGTAATAGATTGTATTCTCCTGTCCTACAGTCGGCCTCTCCTGACATGGCTGATAACAGATAGTAATAGATTGTATTCCCCTGTCCTACAGTCGGCCTCTCCTCTCCTGACATGGCTGATAACAGATAGTAATAGATTGTATTCTCCTGTCCTACAGTCGGCCTCTCCTGACATGGCTGATAACAGATAGTAATAGATTGTATTCCCCTGTCCTACAGTCGGCCTCTCCTCTCCTGCCATGGCTGATAACAGATAGTAATAGATTGTATTCCCCTGTCCTACAGTCGGCCTCTCCTCTCCTGACATGGCTGATAACAGATAGTAATAGATTGTATTCCCCTGTCCTACAGTCGGCCTCTCCTCTCCTGACATGACTGATAACAGATAGTAATAGATTGTATTCCCCTGTCCTACAGTCGGCCTCCCCTGACATGGCTGATAACAGATAGTAATAGATTGTATTCTCCTGTCCTACAGTCGGCCTCTCCTGACATGGCTGATAACAGATAGTAATAGATTGTATTCCCCTGTCCTACAGTCGGCCTCTCCTCTCCTGACATGGCTGATAACAGATAGTAATAGATTGTATTCCCCTGTCCTACAGTCGGCCTCTCCTCTCCTGACATGGCTGATAACAGATAGTAATAGATTGTATTCCCCTGTCCTACAGTCGGCCTCTCCTGACATGGCTGATAACAGATAGTAATAGATTGTATTCCCCTGTCCTACAGTCGGCCTCTCCTCTCCTGACATGGCTGATAACAGATAGTAATAGATTGTATTCTCCTGTCCTACAGTCGGCCTCTCCTGACATGGCTGATAACAGATAGTAATAGATTGTATTCCCCTGTCCTACAGTTGGCCTCTCCCCTCCTGACATGGCTGATAACAGATAGTAATAGATTGTATTCCTCTGTCCTACAGTTGGCCTCTCCTCTCCTGACATGGCTGATAACAGAGAGCAGTAGACTGTACAGTTCTGCCCCCTCCTGGATACATGTAATATTACTCGCCACTTACTGAACAGGACGTGATTGGCCAGGTTGGTGATGATTTGCCTCCTGACGGGCCCGTCCACTCTCAGGTCGGGGGTGGCGCTGACCACGCTCTCGGTCACAGCATCAGTCGGTCTAGAAGTGAATATAAAGTAAGTCACACTATAAGGAATCTCTTGCTCCGCTGCCATCCAGTCTTTAGAAGATAAAGTCTCTCTCCAGCCCTCGTTACAATGTGTCAGTCGGAGTTCATACCATTCACAGGATTGTCTAGACTGGATACAAGTGTACCGAACCCTCAGCTGTGACCCTGCACTCCGTCCTCCGTACTCTCTGCTCTGATACAATGTTACAATGTTTCAGCGCAGATAAAATGTATCAATCTGTAGTCGGAGCTGTTCAGACAGGATACAATAGTAACAACCCCTCAGCTGTGTGACAGACTATGGAGGTTACATGGGGCTCACCTGGAGGAGAGGATGGCCGGCAGCAGCGCTTGCTCCAGGCACACGGGGGCCGGGCTCGGCTTCTGTCGCTGACTCTCCAGATATTCCTGTAAAGACATTGCCACAGATTGGGAAGAACTAATAGTATCAGCAATATTAGGAAAGCAAAGTGACAGCCAAGATGGCGGCCAGAATTGCGTTCACGGAGTCGTCACCCAGCTTTCCCAGACTCTCTAGCCCTGAGAAAGCTGTGTGGGGAGGTCATAGCAGTTATGCTGATTGTCACCCAGCTTTCCCAGAATCAGACACGAGAAGGTCTGACATCTTCACAATGAGGGTTCACTTACTTTAAGAGAGAAGGGCTGTGCGAAGTCCATGCGGACGCAGCCGTAGTTCTTCCTCAGCATCCTGAAGACGCCCCTGGCGATGCCCCACAGGCTCTCGTCCTTCTTGGGCTTCCCCTAGGACATGAGGAGAGGTTGTGGTCAGTGACTGGACCCCGAGCGGCCATGTCTGACCCCGGACCACACGCCACCGCCGCGCCACTCACCAGCTGCTCACTGTTATAATGTCCTTCTATGATGCGATCGTACGAGATTCCCACCGGAATAATGAGGACGTCGGGGACGGAACTGCAGCACAGCGTGTCCACAACCACCGAGAGCAGCCCCGCCCGGCCGCAAGACGTCTTCCCGCTGCGAGAGCGCGTCCCCTCCAGGAAGATCTCCAGGAACTGATGGCGGCAGAGGAGCTGCTCAATGTACTGGAGGACACAGACAATGAAGGGTTAACTGGTGGATCCGGCGCAACCGCAGGGGTAAGTAAGGAAGTACAATAGGAAGTCACCACCAGGGGGCGCCGCAACATCACTGAGGAATGGAGACGTGGAAAAGAACTCTGCGGCCATTGTGTGTGATACTGACTGCTCAACTGATGTATCTAAGCCTATCATGTGATACTGACGCTCAACCGATGTATCTAAGCCTATCCTGTGTGATACTGACTGCTGAGCTGTGTATCTAAACCTATCATGTGTGATACTGACTGCTGAGCTGTGTATCTAAGCCTATCCTGTGTGATACTGACTGCTCAACCGACGTATCTAAGCCTAACATGTGTGATACTGACTGCTCAACCGATGTATCTAAGCCTATCCTGTGTGATACTGACTGCTGAGCTGTGTATCTAAACCTATCATGTGTAATGGTGACTGCTGAGCTGTGTATCTAAGCCTATCATGTGTGATACTGACTGCTGAGCTGTGTATCTAAGCCTATCCTGTGTGATACTGACTGCTCAACCGACGTATCTAAGCCTAACGTGTGATACTGACTGCTCAACCGATGTATCTAAGCCTATCCTGTGTGATACTGACTGCTCAACCGATGTATCTAAGCCTATCCTGTGTGATACTGACTGCTCAACCGATGTATCTAAGCCTATCCTGTGTGATACTGACTGCTGAGCTGTGTATATAAGCCTATCCTGTGTGATACTGACTGCTGAGCTGTGTATATAAGCCTATCCTGTGTGATACTGACTGCTCAACCGATGTATCTAATCCTATCCTGTGTGATATTGACTGCTGAGCTGTGTATCTAAGCCTACCATGTGTGGTGCCTCACAGGCGTATCTAAGCCCATGCAGTCTGGTTATTTTAGTAGCTGCTGTGTAATCAGACTATTAATATCTCGTTGCGTAATAAAGGTCACATGACCCGGCCGTACCCCGTGCAGCAGGGATCGGTACAGAACGTCCTTCTTTCCATCCGGGGTCTCGTCCAATCTCCGCCGGATGAAGAATCCGCCCAGCAAGTGGATCAATGTGCTGTGGAGTAAGAAGCAGAATGGTCAGGGGGAGAGGGTCTGCTGGGGGTTGTAGTACCCGGGGAACGGCCAAATGAGGGAGGTCACTTTATATTTTTAGACAAGGACATTGACCTCCGTTCTAAGCATCCTGACTCCACCACAAGTCCCAGCACTGCAGCACCCCTCTATGGGGGAAGAGACTACAGCCAAGTTATGAATAGAATGACAGAACAGTAAAGACTGACACACAGCACAGATACAATAGAGCGCTGTTCATACAGCGACTCCTGTACTAACCTGAAGATTGGGATGTTGAGGTTGTTCCCAGCCGCGATGTGCGGGGCCTTAATGTTATGGCAGAACAAGACGAAGGTGAGCAGCAGGTAATCGATGTGAGACTTGTGAACGGGGAGGAAGATGAGAGGAGCCTTCATCTGCAGGGAGAGAAGAGCAGAGGATTCTGGGTCAGTCACATGACTGGGGCGGACATGTGGGGTCAAACAAGACACATCGGGGTCACTGGAGCGACCTCTGCCTCTGTTCAGACAGGTGGAGCGAGAACGGTCAGTGGACACATCGATGGCGCCGGAGTAACTGCTGCACCAAAAACTGCCCAATGTGCACAGTGCAGAAACCGTCACCACATCATGATCCACAGGACAGGGGTGACTACAACTACACAAACCTCACTGGCCGCTTTCTTCACCATCTCCATCTGACCCTTGTGGATCTGAATGTTCCAGAAGAATCCATTGAAGAGTTTCAGGAGAACCCAACCCGTCAGTCTGCAGAGAAGAGGAAGAACATATAAGATGTGCAACGGGCTGGAGTTCCCCGATGTACGAGGAGAGGAAGAGAGAAGAGAAGAATATATAAGATGTGCAACGGGCTGGAAGTCACCGATGTACGAGGAGAGGAGGAAAGGAATAGAGGAGAGAAGAAGAACATATAAGATGTGCAATGGGCTGGAGGTCCCTGATGTACGAGGAGAGGAAAGGAGAGGAAGAGGAGAGAGAAGAATATATAAGATGTGCAACGGGCTGGAGGTCCCCGATGTACGAGGAGAGGAGGAAAGGAATAGAGGAGAGAGAAGAATATACAAGATGTGCAACGGGCTGGAGGTCCCCGATGTACGAGGAGAGGAGGAAAGGAATAGAGGAGAGAAGAAGAACATATAAGATGTGCAATGGGCTGGAGGTCCCCGATGTACGAGGAGAGGAAAGGAGAGGAAGAGGAGAGAGAAGAATATATAAGATGTGCAACGGGCTGGAGGTCCCCAATGTACGAGGAGAGGAGAGGAAGAAAGGAAGAGAGGAGAGAAGAGGAGAGGGAGAGGAGAGAGAAGAATATATAAGATGTGCAACGGGCTGGAGGTCAAAGATGTACGAGGAGAGGAGAGGAGAGGAGAGGAGAGGAGAGGAGGAAGGGAAGAGAGGAGAGAAGAGGAGAAGGAGAGGAGAGAGAAGAATATATAAGATGTGCAACGGGCTGGAAGTCACCGATGTATGAGGAGAGGAGGAAGGGAAGAGAGGAGAGAAGAGGAGAGGAAGAGGAGGAAAGAAATGAGGAGAGGAGAAGGGGAAAGATGGAAGGATACTATATAAAGATGTGCGACATATTGAAGGTCACAAAAATACAGGAAGGAGGAGAAGGGGAGAGGAGGAAGGAAAGAAGTGGGAAAGGTGGGAGAGGAGGGGGAGGAAGCTGCAGATTAAATTTTACAGTGAAACAGAATAAGGTGGAGGAGAGAAATCTGATGTCTAAGGCGAGATCTGGGGATGGTGATGACGACTCTCAGATGGGGCCTCAATCTGCAGATCAGGGAAGTTTGTGAACACGGCCAAACATGTCAGAGAGAAGGCGAGGACTGCGGCCGTCTGGTGAAGGATCACAATACACACACTATATACTAAACACCCTATACACTATATACAATACACACACTATACATTATACACTATATACAATACACACTGACATCTTTCAGGGAGCCTTCACACGGAGTAAATGCACGTGTATTTTTGCAAAATACGCGTGTTAAAATACGCCTGTAAAATGTCATTGAAGTCAATGGGAGTCTTATTTTTACACGCGCATTTACTCCGTGTGAAGGCTCCCTCGGTATTTTCCTTCCAGAAACATTTCATAAATAACCTCCTTTCCAGAAGATTTGCTTTGGCCCATTTTCATCAATAAAAGCAACAGAACCAACCAGAGAAAACCAAGAACCCGCAGATCTGCTCAGATGGGACAGGACAAATCTCCCAACAGTCCAGGGTTTTGTTTTGTTTTTCCATTCCTTACTATGCTACATTTCCCCTGATGGAATCCATTACAAATACTGCAGAGCGAGAACACGGCCCTATAAATCCAGAGCGAGAACACGGCCCTATAAATCCAGAGCGAGAACACGGCCCTATAAATCCAGAGCGAGAACACGGCCCTATAAATCCAGAGCGAGAACACGGCCCTATAAATCCAGAGCGAGAACACGGCCCTATAAATCCAGAGCGAGAACACGGCCCTATAAATCCAGAGCGAGAACACGGCCCTATAAATCCAGAGCGAGAACACGGCCCTATAAATCCAGAGCGAGAACACGGCCCTATAAATCCAGAGCGAGAACACGGCCCTATAAATCCAGAGCGAGAACACGGCCCTATAAATCCAGAGCGAGAACACGGCCCTACAAATCCAGACTGAGAACACGGCCTTATAAATCCAGAGCGAGAACACGGCCCTATAAATCCAGAGCGAGAACACGGCCCTATAAATCCAGAGCGAGAACACGGCCCTACAAATCCAGACTGAGAACACGGCCTTATAAATCCAGAGCGAGAACACGGCCCTATAAATCCAGAGCGAGAACACGGCCCTATAAATCCAGAGCGAGAACACGGCCTTATAAATCCAGAGCGAGAACACGGCCTTATAAATCCAGAGCGAGAACACGGCCCTATAAATCCAGAGCGAGAACACGGCCCTATAAATCCAGAGCGAGAACACGGCCCTATAAATCCAGAGCGAGAACACGGCCCTACAAATCCAGACTGAGAACACGGCCCTATAAATCCAGAGCGAGAACATGGCCTTATAAATCCAGAGCGAGAACACGGCCCTATAAATCCAGATAGATACCAGATAAGCTGCAGTGCAGGGTCAGAGATGTAGGACTTACTACTACGTTATACTGGAGTCTACCAGCCAATAGTTACAGCAGCAGCTTTGGATGTGACTGGAGTATAACACATCACAGGACTCCGGCCCTACCTGATCATCGCTGGTGATATACTGGCCACCATTTCCTGCAGGATCTTCTTGGCTTTTCTCTTCACTTTGCCGGTAGTCTTGGCGTCCGCGGTTCCGGTCGGATTATTCTCAGCGGCAACTTCTTCAATGGCTTTTAATACCCTGAAAAATCACAAGAACTAAAAGTGAGGAGGAGATAAAGGATGTAATGGCGTCCAATGGACACGACACAGAGGGGGGCGCAAGAGTAACAAGACTGCACCCAAGAAGTGTTCATAGCTGAGCCCAGGACTAGGGGGCAGCACTAGACAAAACACCCGGGACTAGGGGGCAGCACTAGATACAACACCCGGGACTAGGGGGCAGCACTAAACAAAACACCCTGGACTAGGAGGCAGCACTGGATACAACACCCGGGACTAGGGGGAAGCACTGGATACAACACCCGGGACTAGGGGGCAGCACTGGATACAATACCCAGGACTAGGAGGCAGCACTGGATACAACACACGGGACTAGGGGGCAGCACTGGATACAACACCCGGGACTAGGGGGAAGCACTGGATACAACACCCGGGACTAGGGGGCAGCACTGGATACAATACCCAGGACTAGGAGGCAGCACTGGATACAACACACGGGACTAGGGGGCAGCACTGGATACAACACACGGGACTAGGGGACAGCACTAGATACAACAACCGGGACTAGGGGGCAGCACTAGATACAACACCCAGGACTAGGCGACAGCACTAGATACAACACCCAGGACTAGGCGGCAGCACTGGATACAACACCCGGGACTAGGGGGCAGCACTGGATACAATACCCAGGACTAGGAGGCAGCACTGGATACAACACACGGGACTAGGGGACAGCACTAGACAACACACGGGACTAGGGGGCAGCACTAGATACAACAACCGGGACTAGGGGGCAGCACTAGATACAACACCCAGGACTAGGTGACAGCACTGGATACAACACCCAGGACTAGGAGGCAGCACTAGATACAACACCCAGGACTAGGAGGCAGCACTAGATACAACACCCAGGACTAGGGGGCAGCACTAGATACAACACCCAGGACTAGGAGGCAGCACTAGATACAATACCCGGGACTAGGAGGAAGCACTAGATACAACACCCAGGACTAGGGGGCAGCACTAGATACAACACGCGGGACTAGGAGGAAGCACTAGATACAACACCCGGGACTAGGAGGAAGCACTAGATACAACACCCGGGACTAGGAGGAAGCACTAGATACAACACCCAGGACTAGGGGGCAGCACTAGATACAACACCCAGGACTAGGAGGCAGCACTAGATACAATACCCGGGACTAGGAGGAAGCACTAGATACAACACCCAGGACTAGGGGACAGCACTAGATACAACACCCAGGACTAGGAGGCAGCACTAGATACAATACCCAGGACTAGGAGGCAGCACTAGATACAACACCCAGGACTAGGAGGCAGCACTAGATACAACACCCAGGACTAGGAGGCAGCACTAGATACAATACCCGGGACTAGGAGGAAGCACTAGATACAACACCCAGGACTAGGGGACAGCACTAGATACAACACGCGGGACTAGGAGGAAGCACTAGATACAACACCCAGGACTAGGGGGCAGCACTAGATACAACACGCGGGACTAGGAGGAAGCACTAGATACAACACCCGGGACTAGGAGGAAGCACTAGATACAACACCCGGGACTAGGAGGAAGCACTAGATACAATACCCAGGACTAGGGGGCAGCACTAGATACAACACCCAGGACTAGGAGGCAGCACTAGATACAATACCCAGGACTAGGAGGCAGCACTAGATACAACACCCAGGACTAGGAGGCAGCACTAGATACAATACCCAGGACTAGGAGGCAGCACTAGATACAACACCCAAGACTAGGAGGCAGCACTAGATACAATACCCGGGACTAGGAGGAAGCACTAGATACAACACCCAGGACTAGGGGACAGCACTAGATACAGCACCCAGGACTAGGAGGCAGCACTAGATACAACACCCAGGACTAGGGGGCAGCACTAGATACAACACCCAGGACTAGGAGGCAGCACTAGATACAATACCCAGGACTAGGAGGCAGCACTAGATACAACACCCAGGACTAGGAGGCAGCACTAGATACAACACCCAGGACTAGGAGGCAGCACTAGATACAATTCCCAGGACTAGGAGGCAGCACTAGATACAACACCCAGGACTAGGGGACAGCACTAGATACAACACCCAGGACTAGGGGACAGCACTAGATACAACACCCAGGACTAGGGGACAGCACTAGATACAACACCCGGGACTAGGAGGCAGCACTAGATACAATACCCAGGACTAGGAGGCAGCACTGGATACAACACCCAGGACTAGGAGGCAGCACTAGATACAATACCCAGGACTAGGAGGCAGCACTAGATACAATTCCCAGGACTAGGAGGCAGCACTAGATACAACACCCAGGACTAGGAGGCAGCACTAGATACAACACCCAGGACTAGGAGGCAGCACTGGATACAACACCCAGGACGACTTTCAACACATCACTACATTGTACAGGGACATCCCTGCAGAGATACGCAGCCGCTGATCAGATGTCTATATACAATGCACAGTCAAGAAGAGGCTAAGAATGTTCCAGACATTGACACATTTTGTTGCAATAATCTGCAGATCTGCAGAAGGTGTGATGTAGTCCCTGCACGTGTCTGGAGACCTGGATGATACAGGTCCTGGAGTCCGGACCACAGGAGGAGAATCTTCATCGATTGCACCATCTGGACACATTGTATTTCTAACCACTCTGCAAACATGGGGTCACCTCACCCTGGTTACCCATTAACCCATCGCCCCCCTGTCCTCACCTGCTCTGGTTCAGCACCGTCTCTGCCATGTTGCTGCAGAACATGCTCTTGTTGACATCGCGCTCCTGGACAAACAGGACATAACAGAGGCGACGAGCCAGCCAGCCGCGGTGCCTGCGGAAGAAAACAGGGCGACACGTGAGGTCAGAGCCAGGATCAAAACACAGAACGCCCCCCGGACCGCGCGCACCGACTGGACGGCCCAGAGAGGCGCACAACGAAAACAATTGTATGATGAAATTTGCAAGACTTCGAATCAAATGATGAAATCCCAATAATCTGCATCAGTGTGAACAGTCTCCTAATCGGACGTGCCGGATTATAGGGCATTTATGGGGTAGTCTGGCCCTTGACCTCTTCAGACGCCCTACAGAGGGTTGGCAGTGCCAGGGCCGCGATAAGATCAGACACCGCCACGGATCATGTGACGATACTACTGAGACATTTCGGAAATTTTTTTCTTTACAAAAAATCCAACAACTCACCATGACTGAATGGCGAGGACTGAACGCGCTAAAACCCGTAACCCCACTGGACGTTCTGGACCCCACTCAGGGCGGTTTCTCATATAGTATACATGTAACAGGTCAGGTCGGCCTTGTGTAAATGAATAAACCTGCCACACCAGGCGGCGACCGGCACGTAGTGCTCACACCTTATCTCTCTCCTATACAGAAGGGCGAGGTTTATAGAACAGCAAGGCCCTCGACTTCCCATCATAGAAAGATTGTGCTCATGATGATAGCCTACTGAATACCACCATATAGTGCTGAAATATTACAGCCATATACAGTCCATACAATACCACCACATGGTAATAAAATATTACAGCCACATACGGTCCATATAATACCACCATATAGTGCTGAAATATTACAGCCGTATATAGTCCATACAATACCACCATATAGTGCTGAAATATTACAGCCATATACAGTCCATACAATACCACCACATGGTAATAAAATATTACAGCCACATACGGTCCATATAATACCACCATATAGTGCTGAAATATTACAGCCGTATATAGTCCATACAATACCACCATATAGTGCTGAAATATTACAGCCATATACAGTCCATACAATACCACCACATGGTAATAAAATATTACAGCCACATACGGTCCATATAATACCACCATATAGTGCTGAAATATTACAGCCATATACAGTCCATACAATACCACCATATAGTGCTGAAATATTACAGCCATACACAGTCCATACAATACCACCACATGGTAATAAAATATTACAGCCACATACGGTCCATATAATACCACCATATAGTGCTGAAATATTACAGCCATATACAGTCCATACAATACCACCACATGGTAATAAAATATTACAGCCACATACGGTCCATATAATACCACCATAGTGCTGAAATATTACAGCCATACACAGTCCATACAATACCACCATATAGTGCTGAAATATTACAGCCATATACAGTCCATACAATACCATCATAGGGTAAAAAAAAAACATTACAGCCAGATATAGCCCATACCACCAAATAATGGCAAGATATTACAGCCGTATATAGTCCATACAGTACCACCAAGTAGTGCCAAAATATTACTGCCACACCCAGTCCATATAATACCACCATATAGTGTTAAAATACTACAGCTGTATAGAATCCATATAATATCACCATGTAATAATATTACTGCCATATATAGATCATTTAATACTGCCACATAGAAAATACTACTGCCACTACTACAGTGCAAAAATAATACTGCCAGCGCAGCCTAGAGTCTACATAATACTGCCACGTAGTTCACATTCCGTTCGCCTTCTCCTGGTGCTCTTGCTCTACGGGGCCCTTGGGTAACTCACAATGTGACATCCCCTGTGTTACACTAGAGCGGGTCCAGGCAGTGTGTATGGCGGTGACACTATATACTATAGGCAGCACTTCTGTAGATCTCGGAACACAAATATTATTGTTTGCATCTAAAAACTCAAAATCCACTTCAGTCTAGTCCTGACCACACAGCTGACGGGTTGTTTCAGTGTTTCAGTCTGGGGGGGGGGGGGTCTCAGTAAGGTAACAACACAGAAAAATAATTCTCCCCCCGATAGCTCAGACCTGCACTGACACAATGTAACAAACCCATCAGAGGAACAACGAATACTGCCACTCACTGACAGCAAGCTGCAAAAGGGCAGAAACTGGAAAAGCTGCAGGACGTGTTATACAATGGCCAAGCTTTATTTACACAGGACAGGAGGAGACGTTACAGGGGCCCCGGGGCCCTCGGCTTCTTCCTTTTTCTATAAAGTCGCCGTTTCCGTATCAGATCAGTAATGTTACTAAATGTCACAAGAAGATACAAAATACTGTCAATATTAACTCTGTAACGTTCACTTTACACAGTGGGTCAATATTTGCAGAGAACGTCACCGTCTATACGTGCGAGCGAGCGAGCGGCGACTGATGAAACCCGATAATATCATCCGGAGACAGTTACACAGCAAAGGCCTGAACGTACAGAAGTGGCCGAGAAGAATGAAAAGTCTACACCATAGACTAAGCGAAATACATATATATATATACTGTACTGACTGATCCTGTGTGATATATATACTGTATACAGCTCATGTACTGACTGATCCTGTGTGATATATATTCTGTATATAGTGAATGTACTGACCGATCCTGTGTGATATATATACTGTATATAGTGAATGTACTGACCGATCCTGTGTGATATATATATACTGTCTATAGGGAATGTACTGACCGATCCTGTGTGATATATATATACTGTCTATAGGGAATGTACTGACCGATCCTGTGTGATATATATATACTGTCTATAGTGAATGTACTGACTGATCCTGTGTGATATATATATACTGTATACAGCTCACGTACTGACCGATCCTGTGTGATATATATATACTGTCTATAGGGAATGTACTGACTGATCCTGTGTGATATATATACTGTATACAGCTCACGTACTGACCGATCCTCTCAGTCCTATGTAACGTATATGTTTACACTCAGACGTCTTCAGAAATCCCATAGAAGATCCGTCGTCCTGAGGATTAGCCATAACTGTGACCATCCCCCGTCCCCGCACCTACTATACAGTATACACCTATATAAGCCGATACCAGAGACTCCGCAGCTTCAGCACATTATAACAAATCGCAGGAGGATTATTGTCAGAGCCAAGTAAGAAGTCACTGGAAACAAAGGAACGTACCGAGTGTGAGTCTCATTGATGTAGATAACATTGCGGAGCCCCAGAGAGGGGATGCTGGGATTATAGTATTGATCCTGGAAGAGAGGAGGAGACATTACTGGAGAGTATATAGAAGAGATATACAAGGAGTATCAGAGCGGACCTGGACAGGCAATAGTTACACATCTAGATACAATGTCATCACCGTCATATAGTGCAGTAATAACCTCAGATCCTGACTATACACGGACTATACAGAACTCTGCACATTTGGTCACTTAGTATCTTCCACAGTTAACCCTTTCCATGCTGGGGGTTAGAGTTCCTCGCTATATTCACAGTGTCACAGATAAAACGGAAACAGAAGATTTTTGGTGGATTCCAGCCAGCCCCATTATTTCCATTCCAGGTGGCGTTCCCCTTTAAGAAGAATGATGTCATAGCCGATGCTGTGTTATTAGGTGGAGCCCATAGTAATATCTGCCGCCTCCTGCGCTGACCCCGATCTCCTCTCCTCCAATCTGTGGTAAACCTCTTACCCGGCTCTGCGGAGTGCACACGTAGCAGCATCTGCCCACAAATGGCCGCTTCCGGCTCAGCAGAGTCTCCTTCCACCTCAGTGTAGAAGATGTAAAGGCGGCCGGGCTGGAGACGCGATCGCCCTGAAAGAAGAGGAGCCAAGCCCGATGAGAGTATATAGTGTCTGATATTATACATTATACATATTACTATATACAGGATATCACAGCTCATATACTATATATCACATTACATTACTATATATATATATATATATATGTATATATATATATATATATATATATATATATATATACACACACACCGTATAACTATGTATCACATTATATACATGATATCACATCTTATTACTACGGTATATATACGGTATGTTATATACTAATACTAGATATCACACTGTCTTATACAGATTCCGGCTCTCAGCACCTCTCCTGGAGTCGGGGTACACGGCGCCCCCTTGTTTAGCAGCGCTTGGAGCCCCCGGGGGGTAAAATAAACAGGAAAACCTCTAAGTCTAAATTTAGAACATGAAAACATCTTTGTCATTTACAACTCTAAGAAATCACCATCAGCGTTGTCTTCATCAGCCTAAGGCCGTGCACCAGATCCCCAGCCAATCGCCCCGAAATCTTGGCAGTGACGAGTCCCGCTCCCCTGACAACCTATTGTCAGTAAAACCACCGCTGTGCCAGTAATGGAAAATCATCCTTCACTTCCCACAGGAGCACAGAGGACTGTCAGCACATCCAGAGGATGACACGACATATGGGCCGATGACAGAACAGAAACAACCATATATGAGTTATGTAGGTCTATTACAGTAGCACAGTATGGCGGTATTATTGTAGTTCTAATGAAGGCACAATCTGGGCTCCATCAGCTACTATATTAGCACTGCGTGGCTGTATTATGTGCGCACTATACAGCGGTATTAATTAATTTGGCAATTATGTATCCTTTAATTACATTATATATTAGTATTATTATCACCAATGGCGGCAGTATTTTTTGGGCACTGTATGATAATATTATCCAGGCATTTATAGCAGTATCATTGCCTCTAAGCATGACAGTATTATGGGGGCACTGTATAGCAGTATTATTGGTGCCAAGTATGGAGGTATTATTTGGGCATGGCAATATTACTAAGTATTGAGGCATTACTGTAAGCACTGTATGGCGGTATAATGAAGTATGGAAGCATTATAGTAAGCACTGTATGGCAGTGTTATTGTTTGTATGTAGGTATTCTTTTATGTATTGTATGGTGATATTATTAAATACTGTATGGCAGTATTATGTATGGAAGCATTATAGTAAGCACTATATGGCAGCATCACTGTTATGTAGGTATAATCATAAGCACTATATGGCGGTAATACTGTTGTTATGTAGGGATTATCATAAGCACTATATGGCAGTATTCCACACTCCATGGTTCACACACACGTCTGTTGCGGTTTATCCCGGGGCTATACTAAATCCCTGATCCTGGTGCGGCTTGTAGGGGTTTTGTACATTTCTCGGCACACATAAGAGGATTGCTCTGACACTACAACGTGTTTATTTTTCCGCCTCCAGTTCTGTAAGATCTGTAATTGTCCTGCGCTAATAAAAAGGCAGCGAGTGTAAATGATAGCATGTGGCGGTGTTATAGGAGGAGCGGCTGATCTGTCACACCTAGGCAGGAGCTCAGCTCTGGGGATGTCACATAAAGTATCATTACACGTCCGCTCACCCCATCAGAGGGCGCACTACTGTACCCAGCAACACCTGCCGGAAAATCCCACACACCGCCATATCTTACTATACGGATTAATATGCTTAGTCCTAAAAACGTACTCAACAGTCTCATAAATACCGCCATACTGTGAGCAAATACAATATCCATAAAGTGTGGCCCATTAGTAGCGCCCCCTTCAGCACTGATGGATAGTCTTATATGTGACTGGGGTGCAGTGTAGGGCTATACACCATTGTGCACAGGAGAAATATGACATATTATGGTACGTTGTCCATGCCATGGCGAGCACGCACAGCACAAAACTTAGAACTGCCCAAACATGGCGTCCGAACAGATCCCTCTGACTTGTAACGGGGACTCGACCACAAATATCGCGCTGCAGGATACGCCATTCTAGCCAGGAAAAGCAAAAGAAGCCGAGGCCAGTGTGACCCTGACCCTACAGCATATAGGGGAGCCCAGACTATCTGACAACCTGTGTATTATAGCGCCGACTACCAATAAATAATGCAGCAGGCTATGTTACATCAGCCAGAAAACGCAAAGGAAGTCAGGGCAGCACTGTCCCGGCCCCAGTGTGACCCTACGGGATATAGGGGAGCTACGACCTGTATATTACATCACTGACAACCTGACAACTTCTGAATAGAAGGGCATACACTACACAATCTGTATATATCCCATTATTTATCACTTGGAGACAAACCTTTAACTATGGCGCAAGACGTGACAACCAATCAGAAGACACCGTCCTCATGCCCTTATACGGGTCCTGTGAGAGCTTCGATGTCTGACACGAATGGCGTTACGATGCCCGAGCGATTTAGATTTACGTCCATTCTCCAACCACAAAGTTTTGGCAGGCGTAGTAGATGGGGCGCCGCCGTCACTCACCCATTCTTCGGCGCAGTTCTTCAGCCTTCCCCGTGTATAGTCCACCACGCTGGGCAGATACGATATGTCAGCCATTCCCAGGGAATATCCAGCCTCCTCCATGTCACTGAGGATGAAGCCTCCGCCGCGGTCACTGCAGCTTCGCCACCTGGAGACGGATTACAAGACAGAGACAAAACAAGGGACCCGTGAGAAAGAGAAAGTGAGAACAGCGAGACCTCCGCGATACAGATACATGCAATAAGAAATAATAACACATACAATACGACAACACTTCAGAAAGTCACTGACAATCTCAACAAAGCCAAAGGCAAGGACAAGACCGCGCTGATGACGTCATCAGTCGCCAAACACAACGCAAGTGACACCAACATCAGGGCTGAGGACTCGGCAGGATAACTCGCAGGGATGATCTGCAAATATTCATGAGCAAGGTAAGACCTAGAAGAGACGGAACTTGTGCGAGGAGCCCTGGAGAGGCGCTAGAGACGGGACTGACACTCCAAGGTCACAGATGAGGAGGGGGCGCAGGCACGGGGGCTTACCACAGCTATAAATACATATGTGATGTATATACTGTGCCGGGGGAAGGGGAGAGCCTATCCTGCAGGATCTAACAGGACAATGAATACTATATACATGGGCACAGAGTTGTCAGGCAGGACAGAGTATATGCATGGCTATAGGGTTGTCAGACAGAACAAGACTATATACACGGGCTCAGAGTTCTCACACCAGATAATGTATACAACATGGACAGCACAGGGTTGTCAGGAAGTATAGTATATAATATATGCACAGATACAGGATTGTCTGACAGCACAGCGTATACTATATCCATGGGTACAAGGCTTGTCAGACAGGACAGTATATACATGGGTACAGGCTTACCAGACAGGGCAGTATATACATGGGTACAGGCTTACCAGACAGGGCAGTATATTGATGGGTGCAGAGTTGTCAGACAGGGCAGTATATACATGGGTGCAGTGTTGTCAGACAGGGCAGTATATTGATGGGTGCAGTGTTGTCAGACAGGGCAGTATATACATGGGTGCAGAGTTGTCAGACAGGACAGTATATTGATGGGTGCAGTGTTGTCAGACAGGGCAGTATATACATGGGTGCAGAGTTGTCAGACAGGACAGTATATTGATGGGTGCAGAGTTGTCAGACAGGGCAGTATATACATGGGTGCAGTGTTGTCAGACAGGGCAGTATATTGATGGGTGCAGTGTTGTCAGACAGGGCAGTATATACATGGGTGCAGAGTTGTCAGACAGGACAGTATATACTATATTCAGGAGTACACGGCTGTCATACATGTACAATGTGCTAAATCTTCATCTATGTATTCTACATGTGAAGTCTCCAGCAGATGATGCAACGTGCCAGTAAGAGCCGCTCATGTAGGAGGGATGGGGAGGGGGATCTGCAGAGGATAGATCACCTATACTGCATACATGGGTAGGGGGCTGTCAGGCAGACATATAGCACAACCACCGTACAAGGCAGAGGATGCAATGTATATCACCTATATGGGTACAAGGCTGTCAGACCAGCACAATATAGACTACATACATTGTTACAGAGTTGTCAGAAAGATATAATATATACATATACATATATACAGTACTAGAGGAATGGCAGGCAGGGATATAGCAAAGGTACAGTATACAATGTATATGGTGTATATAGGTACAAGGCTGTTGTTAGGCATATACCACATGTACAGTATACAATGTATATCACATATAAGGCTGCAAAGCTGCCAATCAGACATATAGTAAAGATACAGTATACAACAGAGGATGCAATGTATACAACATATATGGGTACATGGCTGTCAGTCAGGCACATATACAATATACAGGAGAGAATATAATGTATATATAGGTACAAGGCTGTGAGTCAGGCATATAGCACATGTATAGTATACAATGTATACAGCATATATGGATACAAGGCTGTGAGTCGGGTATATAGCACATTTACAGTATACAATGTATATAACATTCAGGTATATAGCACATGTATAGTATACAGAGGATACAATGCATATAGGATATATAGGTACAAGGCTGTTAGAAATATAGCACATGTACAGTATACAATGTATATAGTATATAGAGGTATACAGCACATGTACAGCAGAGGATACAATCCTGTAGAATGAGATAAATGCCTGTATACAGGATGAGGAGATGAAGTTACCTTGCAGATTACAGATTGTATAGAGCAGAGGATACAGTATATACCGGCTTCCATGTGCAGAGGGTTGTCAGCCAAGCACATGTACAGGGCTCAGAGGGCAGACAGTGCGGCACAGTCTATAGAATCTCTGATGGAGCGGAGGATACAATGTAACAGTCTAATAACCCACGTGACCTCCATCTCCAGCACTCACCTCTCTCCGGCTCCGCAGCCAGCACTGCACCCCGGGGCAGCCTCTCTCCAGCAGCCTCAGCTGGCGCGATGATGTCATCAGACTGTGCCCCGCCTACAGGGGCGGCCATGATGAGTGAGGGCAGGCTGCCCGGAGTCTGAGTGCAGGACACCCTGATCCACTGCACTGAGGGGAGAAGAGGGGGCTCTGTGAGAGGGGAGAGAGGGGGCTCTGTGAGAGGGGAGGAGGGGGCTCTGTGAGAGGGGAGGAGGGGGCTCTGTGAGAGGGGAGGAGGGGGCTCTGTGAGAGGGGAGGAGGGGGCTCTGTGAGAGGGGGAGGAGGGGGCTCTGTGAGAGGGGAGGAGGGGGCTCTGTGAGAGGGGAGGAGGGGGGCTCTGTGAGGGGGAGGAGGGGGCTCTGTGAGGGGGGAGGAGGGGGCTCTGTGAGAGGGGAGGAGGGGGCTCTGTGAGAGGGGAGGAGGGGGCTCTGTGAGAGGGGAGGAGGGGGCTCTGTGAGGAGGGGAGGAGGGGGCTCTGTGAGAGGGGAGGAGGGGGGCTCTGTGAGGGGGGAGGAGGGGGCTCTGTGAGGAGGGGAGGAGGGGGCTCTGTGAGAGGGGAGGAGGGGGGCTCTGTGAGGGGGGAGGAGGGGGCTCTGTGAGGGGGGAGGAGGGGCTCTGTGAGGGGGAGGAGGGGGCTCTGTGAGGGGGGAGGAGGGGGCTCTGTGAGAGGGGAGGAGGGGGCTCTGGGGGGGAGGAGGGGCTCTGTGAGGGGAGAGGGAGGGGGCTCTGGGGGAGAGGAGGGGGCTCTGTGAGAGGGGAGGAGGGGGCTATGTGGGGGGGGAGGAGGGGGCTCTGTGAGGGGAGAGGAGGGGGCTCTGGGGGGGAGGAGGGGGCTCTGTGAGAGGGGAGGAGGGGGCTATGTGAGGGGGAGGAGGGGGCTATGTGAGGGGGAGGAGGGGGCTCTGGGGGGGAGGAGGGGGCTCTGTGAGGGGAGAGGAGGGGGCTCTGGGGGAGAGGAGGGGGCTCTGGGGGGGAGGAGGGGGCCTCTGTGAGAGGGGAGGAGGGGGCTCTGTGAGAGGGGAGGAGGGGGCTCTGTGAGGGGGGAGGAGGGGGCTCTGTGAGAGGGGAGGAGGGGGCTCTGGGGGGGAGGAGGGGGCTCTGTGAGGGGAGAGGAGGGGGCTCTGGGGGAGAGGAGGGGGCTCTGTGAGAGGGGAGGAGGGGGCTCTGGGGGGAGGAGGGGGCTCTGTGAGAGGGGGAGGAGGGGGCTCTGGCGGGGAGGAGGGGGCTCTGTGAGAGGGGAGGAGGGGGCTCTGTGAGGGGGGAGGAGGGGGCTCTGTGAGGGGGGAGGAGGGGGCTCTGTGAGAGGGGAGGAGGGGGCTCTGGGGGGGGAGGAGGGGGCTCTGTGAGGGGAGAGGAGGGGGCTCTGGGGGGGGGAGGAGGGGGCTCTGTGAGAGGGGAGGAGGGGGCTCTGTGAGGGGAGAGGAGGGGGCTCTGGGGGAGAGGAGGGGGCTCTGGGGGGGAGGAGTGGGCTCTGGGGGGGAGGAGGGGGCTCTGTGAGAGGGAGAGGAGGGGGCTCTGGGGGAGAGGAGGGGGCTCTGGGGGGGAGGAGGGGCTCTGTGAGAGGGGAGGAGGGGGCTCTGGGGGGGAGGAGGGGGCTCTGGGGGGGAGGAGGGGGCTCTGTGAGAGGGGAGGAGGGGGCTCTGTGAGGGGGGAGGAGGGGGCTCTGTGAGAGGGGAGGAGGGGGCTCTGTGAGAGGGGAGGAGGGGGCTCTGTGAGAGGGGAGGAGGGGGCTCTGTGAGGGGGGAGGAGGGGGCTCTGTGAGAGGGGAGGAGGGGGCTCTGGGGGAGAGGAGGGGGCTCTGGGGGGGAGGAGTGGGCTCTGGGGGGGAGGAGGGGGCTCTGTGAGGGGAGAGGAGGGGGCTCTGGGGGAGAGGAGGGGGCTCTGGGGGGGGAGGAGGGGGCTCTGTGAGAGGGGAGGAGGGGGCTCTGGGGGGGAGGAGGGGGCTCTGTGAGGGGGGAGGAGGGGGCTCTGTGAGAGGGGAGGAGGGGGCTCTGGGGGGGAGGAGGGGGCTCTGTGAGAGGGGAGGAGGGGGCTCTGGGGGGGAGGAGGGGGCTCTGTGAGGGGGGAGGAGGGGGCTCTGTGAGAGGGGAGGAGGGGGCTCTGTGAGGGGAGAGGAGGGGGGCTCTGGGGGAGAGGAGGGGGCTCTGGGGGGGGAGGAGTGGGCTCTGGGGGGGAGGAGGGGGCTCTGTGAGGGGAGAGGAGGGGGCTCTGGGGGAGAGGAGGGGGCTCTGGGGGGCGGAGGAGGGGGCTCTGTGAGAGGGGAGGAGGGGGCTCTGGGGGGGAGGAGGGGGCTCTGTGAGGGGGGAGGAGGGGGGCTCTGTGAGAGGGGAGGAGGGGGCTCTGGGGGGGAGGAGGGGGCTCTGTGAGGGGAGAGGAGGGGGCTCTGTGAGGGGAGAGGAGGGGGCTCTGGGGGGAGGAGGGGGCTCTGTGAGAGGGGAGGAGGGGGGCTCTGTGAGGGAGGAGGCTCTGTGAGGGGGGAGGAGGGGGCTCTGTGAGGGAGGAGGAGGGGGCTCTGGGGGGGAGGAGGGGGCTCTGTGAGAGGGGGAGGAGGGGCATCTCGGGGGAGGAGGGGGCTCTGGGGGGCTTCTACTGATATTTTCCCATATTAGCAAGAAAAAAGTGAGAAATAAAATAAATCTCTGTAACTGTAACTCTTCTAATTGTCTCAGTCTTCCGGCAGCTCCCTGGTGATTGTGCCCCCCATGCCCAGCACGTACCGAGCCACAAGAAATAGTCACACGAGGTTCTTACACTGCCCTCGCCGATCTCCTGAAAGGCGCAACACGTGACGTCAGATTTATCATCATGTACAACAATTTACTGAAACTAAGAATGAAACGCCTGATGCACGTTTCGCCTGGATGGCTTCAAGAGGCTCTTGATGAAGCCGTCCAGGCGAGACGCGCGTCAGGCGTTTCGTTCTTAGTCTCACCAGAACTTCCCCCTGTCAGGTGACCACTTATGTCCTGATCATGTCTTTGGCTATTGCTCTATTATTCACTTCATTCACTTTATTTATGAAACATGGTGTATTCTTTATATATACAGCATTTCCCCTGGAGGGATTCTTGTTCTGTCCATTTCATCTGTGAAAGGATTCTGGTATTTGTTTACCTTGCGTGGGTCTTTCTCTGTTTCCCCTTGTCATATATATATATATATACTGTATATATGTGTGTGTTTTATTGTTATTTAATAAATATTTCTATTTTTAGTAGTACATGTTAGTATGTAGTGTATTTGCTCCTGGGCACCGCTGTCTGCTGACACTACTAAGCTGTTTCTCTCCAGGGGCCCCATTATTACTCCATGAGCTCCCTCTTCCTATGATGTCACTGTGCTGTGGAGTTACTGGTTAGGCTATTCCCCGGTATACCCCTCACATTACAGGGAGCTGCTGCTGATTCACATACAGCACCAGACGGAGGTAACACCCGGCCCAGGCGCGGCAGGTTTGGCAGCTTGCACTTTGCTCCAGGTTTCCCATCTGTCTGTCGCTTTAGTAACAGGATGCAAATGTCTGAGGGTTTGCATTGTAAGCTTTATGTAAAGTTCAGACTCCCGGCCGTCTGGCCATGAACTCCGCAGGGTTGTCTGCAGAAACGCATAAAAGCAAATTCATGTAAAATTTTGTCAATTCAATGTATAAAGGAGGAGATTAAGCAACAACCAGGGGATAAATAAATAAACTGATGAACCCCGTGTCATTGTGGATGAGATGTAGTGGGGCCAGAAATGTTGTGTAACCTGCAGATCTTCCCCTCTGTCTGCTTTGTCTGGTGTGATGTCAATGGTGTGCTGTGCTCTGAGCCAATCCGATGTCTTGATTTTCCCCTTCCCCTATTACAGCATGAACAGAAAGAGAAGCTGAAGCTCCATCCCCCTCCTCTCCCTTCCCTCCTCCATGACTCCATATAGTGTTACTTTGTTACCGTTATATCCAGTCCAGACAGATACATGCATACAAGTCACTTGCACTGATACATTGTAACAGATCTGTAGGGCTGATGTGTTGACTGGATACAACTGTAACAAACCCTCCGCTGTGAGAAGTATCAGGTCAAGTTGGGTTTTCAAACTCTGGGTGAAATTTTCATCTATTCATTGGGTGTTGGGCGGTCGCCCATCTCCATCACCCCATGTGTCACCCCGCTACAACGAGTGGCGTCTACCCACCATATGGCAGTGTGTAGCTGAGACCTGATTATGTCTCTGAGCCGCTTTCCCCCTCCCTCAATGATGGTGTTTACTTCTTCCATTATATAGGAGCCGGGACGTAACTGCTGAGGAGTCACATTAGGCAGCGGCAGCTGGTACCCCCCCCCCCCCCTCCTATAATGATCACCTTCTGATTGTGCTGAGCTCAGGTCTCTGAAGGCTTCGGCGTCCTCTATAATAAACCACCGGCAGCAGCTGCTACACAAAAACATGGAGGATAACCCAATGTACAAGGCGGACACAGCCAGGGCATACTTCGAGGGGATGTCCACGGCGTAACGTAGAGGAAACTTCTTAGAATCTGTAATAGAAAGAGAATCAATACTTGTTATAAAGCAAACAAGGCTGTGCTGTCCCCAATGTTTACAGTGTGAGCAGCTGACCATGGAGTGACGGACGCCGGACTGTGGAGGGACGGACGCCGGACTGTCGAGGGACGGACGCCGGACTGTCGAGGGACGGACGCCGGACTGTGGAGGGACGGACGCCGGACTGTGGGGTGACGGACGCCGGACTGTGGAGGGACGGACGCCGGACTGTGGAGGGACGGACGCCGGACTGTGGGGGGACGGACGCCGGACTGTGGGGGGACGGACGCCGGACTGTGGAGTGACGGACGCCGGACTGTGGAGGGACGGACGCCGGACTGTGGAGTGACGGACGCCGGACTGTGGAGGGCCGGATGCCGGACTGTGGAGGGACGGACGCCGGAGTGTGGAGGGCCGGACTGTGGAGGGACGCCGGACTGTGGGGTGACGGACGCCGGACTGTGGAGGGCCGGACTGTGGAGTGACGGACACCGGAGTGTGGAGGGACGGACTGTGGAGGGACGGACGCCGGACTGTGGGGGGACGGACGCCGGACTGTGGGGGGACGGACGCCGGACTGTGGAGGGACGGACGCCGGACTGTGGAGGGACGGACGCCGGACTGTGAGGGGAGGGACGCCGGACTGTGGAGTGACGGACGCCGGACTGTGGAATGACGGATGCTGGACTGTGGAGGGACGGACGCCGGACTGTGAGGGGAGGGACGCCGGACTGTGGAGTGACGGACACCGGACTGTGGAGGGACAGACGCCGGACTGTGGAGGGACGGACGCCGGAGTGTGGAGGGCCGGACTGTGGAGGGCCGGATGCCGGACTGTGGGGTGACGGACGCCGGACTGTGGAGGGCCGGACTGTGGAGTGACGGACACCAGAGTGTGGAGGGACGGACTGTGGGGGGACGGACGCCGGACTGTGGGGGGACGGACGCCGGACTATGGTCGGACGGACGCCGGACTGTGGAGGGACGGACGCCGGACTGTGGAGGGACGGACGCCGGACTGTGGAATGACGGATGCTGGACTGTGGAGGGACGGACGCCGGACTGTGAGGGAGGGACGCCGGACTGTGGAGTGACGGACGCCGGACTGTGGAGGGACGGACGCCGGACTGTGGAGGGACGGACGCCGGACTGTGGAGGGACGGACGCCGGACTGTGGAGGGACGGACGCCGGACTGTGGAGGGACGGACGCCGGACTGTGGAGGGACGGACGCCGGACTATGGAGGGACGGACGCCGGACTGTGGAATGACGGATGCTGGACTGTGGAGGGACGGACGCCGGACTGTGGAATGACGGATGCTGGACTGTGGAGTGACGGACGCCGGACTGTGGAGGATCGGACGCCGGATTGTGGAGTGACGGACGCCGGACTGTGGAGGGACAGACGCCGGACTGTGGAGGATCGGACGCCGGATTGTGGAGTGACGGACGCCGGATTGTGGAGTGACGGACGCCGGACTGTGGAGGGACGGACGCCGGACTGTGGAGGGACGGACTGTGGAGGGCCGGACGCCGGACTGTGGGGTGACGGACGCCGGACTGTGGAGGGACGGACACCGGACTGTGGAGGGACAGACGCCGGACTGTGGAATGACGGATGCTGGACTGTGGAGGGACGGACGCCGGACTGTGAGGGGAGGGACGCCGGACTGTGGAGTGACGGACACTGGACTGTGGAGGGACGGACGCCGGACTGTGGAGGGACGGACGCCGGAGTGTGGAGGGCCGGACTGTGGAGGGCTGGACGCCGGACTGTGGGGTGACGGACGCCGGACTGTGGAGGGCTGGACGCCGGACTGTGGAGGGACGGACGCCGGACTGTGGAGGGACGGACGCCGGACTGTGGAGGGACGGACGCCGGACTGTGGAGGGCCGGACTGTGGAGGGCCGGACGCTGGACTGTGGGGTGACGGACGCCGGACTGTGGAGGGACGGACGCCGGACTGTGGAGGGACGGACGCCGGACTGTGGAGGGCTGGACGCCGGACTGTGGAGGGCTGGACGCCGGACTGTGGAGGGACGGACGCCGGACTGTGGAGGGACGGACGCCGGACTGTGGAGGGCTGGACGCCGGACTGTGGAGGGCTGGACGCCGGACTGTGGAGGGACGGACGCCGGACTGTGGAGGGCCGGACGCCGGACGGTGGAGGGACGGACACCAGACGGACATCACCACTGGGAGATCACCGTATACAACCCTCAGGGCTGCAACATACTATCACAGGCACCTCCCACATATGATATGCTATGATATGACATGGACCTGACCTCAGGATCTGCACAATCATCTGGGTTCTTTACAAGTCTTCCAAAAATGTCAAGTTCTCCCCCCAAGAACCGTTGTCACACTCTGAGCAGTGCTTGTATCTGCACCCTCCCAAGGCCTCTGATATTCAGGCCGAATCTGAGAAGATTCACTTATCACTCCCCAATGTGCACCAATGTCAAGGTAGACAGAGAGAAAGATGGTGGCTTCCCTGAGTACCGGACAGCAGCCCCCAAATTCTGGGCTCACACCTGTGATAAGGTTTCCATTCTTTGGGTCCACTTGGGGACCTGAAAACCAGAAACCCAATCTGCTTAACAAGCAGTTACACGTGGAGACCGACACCATGACCTATAATGGGGGCCATTGAGTTTCCACCCGAAAAATGTGAAAAGAAAATACAACTCAATGATTTATGATCTTGGTGATTTTGCCAATTTGCATAGAAAGGGTTAACTAAGAGAAGTGGAATAACCAGTAAGGTGATGTCTGAGGTCCTGCAGGACTGGCTCCTCCTGGGACTTGTAGTTCCCCTCAGTGGGGTGACCCTCTCCGTTCCCACCGCCTCCTGCCAGGAGTCTAATCCGCTCTAAGCCATTTTTGTCCGTATTTAGGCCGCGCTTGTAATTGGTTCTTTGTTGCCTGATGTGTCAATGAGGTTACCGCGGAAACATCCGATGGAAAGTCCGCTGTACCCAATCCCCCCCCCCCCCCCCCAAATCACTGGCGCTCAATGCTTTCTGTACAGCGACAAAGGAGACAAAGGCCAATTGTCCGAAACCGGCCAAAAGATTCACCTTAAATGGCTCGAAAATCAGGAGAAAGTGATTAACCCCCTGAGAACCAGCGCTGGCACAATGACAAACATGCAGAACCCGTGTATCTAAGCCAGTCATGTGTCTCCTGAGTCTCTGTATCTAATCCTGTCATATGTGATACTGTCTGTGAAGCTGCTGTATCTAATCCTATCCTGTGTGATACTGTATACTGAGCCGTGTATCTAATCCTACCCTGTGTGATCCTGTATACTGAGCTGTATCTAATCCTATCCTGTGTGATACTGTATACTGAGCTGTGTATCTAATCCTATCCTGTGTGATACTGTATACTGAGCTGTATCTAATCCTATCCTGTGTGATACTGAGCTGTGTATCTAATCCTATCCTGTGTGATACTGTATACTGAGCTGTATCTAATCCCATCCTGTGTGATACTGTATACTGAGCTGTGTATCTAATCCTATCCTGTGTGATACTGTATACTGAGCTGTATCTAATCCTATCCTGTGTGATACTGTGTACTGAGCTGTGTATCTAATCCTATCCTGTGTGATACTGTATACTGAGCTGTGTATCTAATCCTATCCTGTGTGATACTGTATACTGAGCTGTGTATCTAATCCTATCCTGTGTGATACTGTATACTGAGCTGTATCTAATCCTATCCTGTATGATACTGTATACTGAGCTGTATCTAATCCTATCCTGTGTGATACTGTATACTGAGCTGTATCTAATCCTATCCTGTGTGATACTGTATACTGAGCTGTGTATCTAATCCTATCCTGTGTGATACTGTATACTGAGCTGTGTATCTAATCCTATCCTGTGTGATACTGTATACTGAGCTGTGTATCTAATCCTGTGTGATACTGTATACTGAGCTGTGTATCTAATCCTGTGTGATACTGTATACTGAGCTGTGTATCTAATCCTATCCTGTGTGATACTGAGCTGTGTATCTAATCCTATCCTGTGTGATACTGAGCTGTGTATCTAATCCTATCCTGTGTGATACTGTATACTGAGCTGTGTATCTAATCCTATCCTGTGATACTGTATACTGAGCTGTGTATCTAATCCTGTGTGATACTGTATACTGAGCTGTGTATCTAATCCTATCCTGTGTGATACTGTATAATGAGCTGTGTATCTAATCCTATCCTGTGTGATACTATATACTGAGCTGTGTATCTAATCCTATCCTGTGTGATACTATATACTGAGCTGTGTATCTAATCCTATCCTGTGTGATACTGTATACTGAGCTGTGTATCTAATCCTATCCTGTGTGATACTGTATACTGAGCTGTGTATCTAATCCTATCCTGTGTGATACTGTATACTGAGCTGTATCTAATCCTATCCTGTGTGATACTGTATACTGAGCTGTGTATCTAATCCTATCCTGTGTGATACTGTATACTGAGCTGTGTATCTAATCCTATCCTGTGTGATACTGTATACTGAGCTGTATCTAATTCTATCCTGTGTGATACTGTATACTGAGCTGTGTATCTAATCCTATCCTGTGTGATACTGTATACTGAGCTGTATCTAATCCTATCCTGTGTGATACTGTATACTGAGCTGTGTATCTAATCCTATCCTGTGTGATACTGTATACTGAGCTGTGTATCTAATCCTATCCTGTGTGATACTGTATACTGAGCCGTGTATCTAATCCTATCCTGTGTGATACTGTATACTGAGCTGTGTATCTAATCCTATCCTGTGTGATACTGTATACTGAGCTGTGTATCTAATCCTATCCTGTGTGATACTGTATACTGAGCTGTGTATCTAATCCTATCCTGTGTGATACTGTATACTGAGCTGTATCTAATCCTATCCTGTGTGATACTGTATACTAAGCTGTATCTAATCCTATCCTGTGTGATACTGTATACTGAGCTGTGTATCTAATCCTATCCTGTGTGATACTGTATACTGAGCTGTGTATCTAATCCTATCCTGTGTGATACTGTATACTGAGCTGTGTATCTAATCCTATCCCGTGTGATACTGTATACTGAGCTGTGTATCTAATCCTATCCTGTGTGATACAGTATACTGAGCTGTGTATCTAATCCTATCCTGTGTGATACTGTATACTGAGCTGTGTATCTAATCCTATCCTGTGTGATACTGTATACTAAGCTGTGTATCTAATCCTATCCTGTGTGATACTGTATACTGAGCTGTGTATCTAATCCTATCCCGTGTGATACAGTATACTGAGCTGTGTATCTAATCCTATCCTGTGTGATACTGTATACTGAGCTGTGTATCTAATCCTATCCTGTGTGATACTGTATACTGAGCTGTATCTAATCCTATCCTGTGTGATACTGTCTATCGAGCTGCTGTATCTAATCCTATCCGGTGTGATACTGTATACTGAGCTGTGTATCTAATCCTATCCTGTGTGATACTGTATACTGAGCTGTGTATCTAATCCTATCCTGTGTGATACTGAGCTGTGTATCTAATCCTATCCTGTGTGATACTGTATACTGAGCTGTGTATCTAATCCTATCCTGTGTGATACTGTATACTGAGCTGTGTATCTAATCCCATCCTGTGTGATACTGTATACTGAGCTGTGTATCTAATCCTATCCTGTGTGATACTGTATACTGAGCTGTGTATCTAATCCTATCCTGTGTGATACTGTATACTGAGCTGTGTATCTAATCCTATCCTGTGTGATACTGTATACTGAGCTGTATCTAATCCTATCCTGTGTGATACTGTATACTGAGCTGTGTATCTAATCCTATCCTGTGTGATACTGTATACTGAGCTGTGTATCTAATCCTATCCTGTGCGATACTGTATACTGAGCTGTGTATCTAATCATGTGTGATACTGTATACTGAGCTGTGTATCTAATCCTATCCTGTGTGATACTGTATACTGAGCTGTATCTAATCCTATCCTGTGTGATACTGTATACTGAGCTGTGTATCTAATCCTATCCTGTGTGATACTGTATACTGAGCTGTGTATCTAATCCTATCCTGTGTGATACTGTATACTGAGCTGTGTATCTAATCCTATCCTGTGTGATACTGTATACTGAGCTGTGTATGTAATCCTGTGTGATACTGTATACTGAGCTGTGTATGTAATCCTATCCTGTGTGATACTGTATACTGAGCTGTATCTAATCCTATCCTGTGTGATACTGTATACTGAGCTCTGTATCTAATCCTATCCTGTGTGATACTGTATACTTAGCTGTGTATCTAATCCTATCCCGCGTGATACTGTATACTGAGCCGTGTATCTAATCCTATCCCGTGTGATACTGTATACTGAGCTGTGTATCTAATCCTATCCCGTGTAATACTGTATACTGAGCTGTGTATCTAATCCTATCCCGTGTGATACTGTATACTGAGCTGTGTATCTAATCCTATCCTGTGTGATACTGTATACTGAACTGTATCTAATCCTATCCTGTGTGATACTGTATACTGAGCTGTATCTAATCCTATCCTGTGTGATACTGTATACTGAGCTGTGTATCTAATCCTATCCTGTGTGATACTGTATACTGAGCTGTGTATCTAATCCTATCCTGTGTGATACTGTATACTGAGCTGTATATCTAAGCCCGTGTGATACTGTATACTGAGCTGTGTATCTAATCCTATCCTGTGTGATACTGTATACTGAGCTGTATCTAATCCTATCCTGTGTGATACTGTATAATGAGCTGTGTATCTAATCCTATCCTGTGTGATACTGTATACTGAGCTGTGTATCTAATCCCATCCTGTGTGATACTGTATACTGAGCTGTGTATCTAATCCTATCCCGTGTGATACAGTATACTGAGCTGTGTATCTAATCCTATCCTGTGTGATACTGTATACTGAGCTGTGTATCTAATCCTATCCTGTGTGATACTGTATACTGAGCTGTATCTAATCCTATCCTGTGTGATACTGTCTATCGAGCTGCTGTATCTAATCCTATCCGGTGTGATACTGTATACTGAGCTGTGTATCTAATCCTATCCTGTGTGATACTGTATACTGAGCTGTGTATCAAATCCTATCCTGTGTGATACTGCTGAGCTGTGTATCTAATCCTATCCTGTGTGATACTGTATACTGAGCTGTGTATCTAATCCCATCCTGTGTGATACTGTATACTGAGCTGTGTATCTAATCCTATCCTGTGTGATACTGTATAATGAGCTGTGTATCTAATCCTATCCTGTGTGATACTGTATACTGAGCTGTGTATCTAATCCTATCCTGTGTGATACTGCTGAGCTGTGTATCTAATCCTATCCTGTGTGATACTGTATACTGAGCTGTGTATCTAATCCCATCCTGTGTGATACTGTATACTGAGCTGTATATCTAATCCTATCCTGTGTGATACTGTATACTGAGCTGTGTATCTAATCCAATCCTGTGTGATACTGTATACTGAGCTGTATCTAATACTATCCTGTGTGATACTGTATACTGAGCTCTGTATCGAATCCTATCCTGTGTGATACTGTATACTTAGCTGTGTATCTAATCCTATCCCGTGTGATACTGTATACTGAGCTGTATCTAATCCTATCCCGTGTGATACTGTATACTGAGCTGTGTATCTAATCCTATCCTGTGTGATACTGTATACTGAGCCGTGTATCTAATCCTATCCTGTGTGATACTGTATACTGAGCCGTGTATCTAATCCTATCCTGTGTGATACTGTATACTGAGCTGTGTATCTAATCCTATCCCGTGTGATACTGTATACTGAGCTGTGTATCTAATCCTATCCCGTGTGATACTGTATACTGAGCTGTGTATCTAATCCTATCCTGTGTGATACTGTATACTGAGCTGTATCTAATCCTATCCTGTGTGATACTGTATACTGAGCTGTATCTAATCCTATCCTGTGTGATACTGTATACTGAGCTGTGTATCTAATCCTATCCTGTGTGATACTGTATACTGAGCTGTGTATCTAATCCTATCCTGTGTGATACTGTATACTGAGCTGTGTATGTAATCCTGTGTGATACTGTATACTGAGCTGTGTATCTAATCCTATCCTGTGTGATACTGTATACTGAGCTGTATCTAATCCTATCCTGTGTGATACTGTATACTGAGCTCTGTATCTAATCCTATCCTGTGTGATACTGTATACTTAGCTGTGTATCTAATCCTATCCCGCGTGATACTGTATACTGAGCCGTGTATCTAATCCTATCCCGTGTGATACTGTATACTGAGCTGTGTATCTAATCCTATCCCGTGTAATACTGTATACTGAGCTGTGTATCTAATCCTATCCCGTGTGATACTGTATACTGAGCTGTGTATCTAATCCTATCCTGTGTGATACTGTATACTGAGCTGTATCTAATCCTATCCTGTGTGATACTGTATACTGAGCTGTATCTAATCCTATCTTGTGTGATACTGTATACTGAGCTGTGTATCTAATCCTATCCTGTGTGATACTGTATACTGAGCTGTGTATCTAATCCTATCCTGTGTGATACTGTATACTGAGCTGTGTATCTAAGCCCGTGTGATACTGTATACTGAGCTGTGTATCTAATCCTATCCTGTGTGATACTGTATACTGAGCTGTGTATCTAAGCCCGTGTGATACTGTATACTGAGCTGTGTATCTAATCCTATCCTGTGTGATACTGTATACTGAGCTGTGTATCTAATCCTATGCTGTGTGATACTGTATAATGAGCTGTGTATCTAATCCTATCCTGTGTGATACTGTATACTGAGCTGTGTATCTAATCCCATCCTGTGTGATACTGTATACTGAGCTGTGTATCTAATCCTATCCCGTGTGATACAGTATACTGAGCTGTGTATCTAATCCTATCCTGTGTGATACTGTATACTGAGCTGTGTATCTAATCCTATCCTGTGTGATACTGTATACTGAGCTGTATCTAATCCTATCCTGTGTGATACTGTCTATCGAGCTGCTGTATCTAATCCTATCCGGTGTGATACTGTATACTGAGCTGTGTATCTAATCCTATCCTGTGTGATACTGTATACTGAGCTGTGTATCTAATCCTATCCTGTGTGATACTGCTGAGCTGTGTATCTAATCCTATCCTGTGTGATACTGTATACTGAGCTGTGTATCTAATCCCATCCTGTGTGATACTGTATACTGAGCTGTGTATCTAATCCTATCCTGTGTGATACTGTATAATGAGCTGTGTATCTAATCCTATCCTGTGTGATACTGTATACTGAGCTGTGTATCTAATCCTATCCTGTGTGATACTGCTGAGCTGTGTATCTAATCCTATCCTGTGTGATACTGTATACTGAGCTGTGTATCTAATCCCATCCTGTGTGATACTGTATACTGAGCTGTATATCTAATCCTATCCTGTGTGATACTGTATACTGAGCTGTGTATCTAATCCAATCCTGTGTGATACTGTATACTGAGCTGTATCTAATCCTATCCTGTGTGATACTGTATACTGAGCTCTGTATCTAATCCTATCCTGTGTGATACTGTATACTTAGCTGTGTATCTAATCCTATCCCGTGTGATACTGTATACTGAGCTGTATCTAATCCTATCCCGTGTGATACTGTATACTGAGCTGTGTATCTAATCCTATCCTGTGTGATACTGTATACTGAGCCGTGTATCTAATCCTATCCCGTGTGATACTGTATACTGAGCTGTGTATCTAATCCTATCCCGTGTGATACTGTATACTGAGCTGTGTATCTAATCCTATCCTGTGTGATACTGTATACTGAGCTGTGTATCTAATCCTATCCTGTGTGATACTGTATACTGAGCTGTATCTAATCCTATCCTGTGTGATACTGTATACTGAGCTGTGTATCTAATCCTATCCTGTGTGATACTGTATACTGAGCCGTGTATCTAATCCTATCCTGTGTGATACTGTATACTGAGCCGTGTATCTAATCCTATCCCGTGTGATACTGTATACTGAGCTGTGTATCTAATCCTATCCTGTGTGATACTGTATACTGAGCTGTATCTAATCCTATCCTGAGTGATACTGTATACTGAGCTGTGTATCTAATCCTATCCTGAGTGATACTGTATACTGAGCTGTGTATCTAATCCTATCCTGTGTGATACTGTATACTGAGCTGTGTATCTAATCCTATCCTGTGTTATACTGTATACTGAGCTGTGTATCTAATCCTATCCCGTGTGATACTGTATAATGAGCTGTGTATCTAATCCTATCCTGTGTGATACTGTATACTGAGCTGTATCTAATCCTATCCTGTGTGATACTGTATACTGAGCTGTATCTAATCCTATCCTGTGTGATACTGTATACTGAGCTGTGTATCTAATCCTATCCTGTGTGATACTGTATACTGAGCTGTGTATCTAATCCTATCCTGTGTGATACTGTATACTGAGCTGTGTATCTAAGCCTGTGTGATACTGTATACTGAGCTGTGTATCTAATCCTATCCTGTGTGATACTGTATACTGAGCTGTGTATCTAATCCTATCCTGTGTGATACTGTATACTGAGCTGTGTATCTAATCCTCTCCTGTGTGATACTGTATACTAAGCTGTATCTAATCCTATCCTGTGTGATACTGTATACTGAGCCATGTATCTAATCCTATCCTGTGTGATACTGTATACTGAGCTGTATCTAATCCTATCCTGTGTGATACTGTATACTGAGCTGTGTATCTAATCCCATCCTGTGTGATACTGTATACTGAGCTGTGTATCTAATCCTATCCTGTGTGATACTGTATACTGAGCTGTGTATCTAATCCTATCCTGTGTGATACTGTATACTGAGCTGTGTATCTAATCCAATCCTGTGTGAAACTGTATACTGAGCTGTGTATCTAATCCTATCCGGTGTGATACTGTATACTGAGCTGTATCTAATCCTATCCTGTGTGATACTGTATACTGAGCGGTGTATCTAATCCTATCCTGTGTGATACTGTATACTGAGCTGTGTATCTAATCCAATCCTGTGTGAAACTGTATACTGAGCTGTGTATCTAATCCTATCCGGTGTGATACTGTATACTGAGCTGTATCTAATCCTATCCTGTGTGATACTGTATAATGAGCTGTGTATCTAATCCTATCCTGTGTGATACTGTATACTGAGCTGTGTATCTAATCCTATCCCGTGTAATACTGTATACTGAGCTGTGTATCTAATCCTATCCTGTGTGATACTGTATACTGAGCTGTGTATCTAATCCTATCCTGTGTGATACTGTATACTGAGCTGTGTATCTAATCCTATCCTGTGTGATACTGTATACTGAGCTGTGTATCTAATCCTATCCTGTGTGATACTGTATACTGAGCTGTATCTAATCCTATCCTGTGTGATACTGTCTATCGAGCTGCTGTATCTAATCCTATCCTGTGTGATACTGTATACTGAGCTGTGTATCTAATCCTATCCTGTGTGATACTGCTGAGCTGTGTATCTAATCCTATCCTGTGTGATACTGTATACTGAGCTGTGTATCTAATCCTATCCTGTGTGATACTGTATACTGAGCTGTGTATCTAATCCTATCCTGTGTGATACTGTATACTGAGCTGTGTATCTAATCCTATCCTGTGTGATAGTGTATACTGAGCTGTGTATCTAATCCCATCCTGTGTGATACTGTATACTGAGCTGTGTATCTAATCCTATCCTGTGTGATACTGTATACTGAGCTGTGTATCTAATCCTATCCTGTGTGATACTGTATACTGAGCTGTGTATCTAATCCTATCCTGTGTGATACTGTATACTGAGCTGTATCTAATCCTATCCTGTGTGATACTGTATACTGAGCTGTGTATCTAATCCTATCCTGTGTGATACTGTATACTGAGCTGTGTATCTAATCCCATGCTGTGTGATACTGTATACTGAGCTGTGTATCTAATCCCATCCTGTGTGATACTGTATACTGAACTGTGTATCTAATCCTATCCTGTGTGATACTGTATACTGAGCTGTGTATCTAATCCTGTGTGATACTGTATACTGAGCTGTGTATCTAATCCTATCCTGTGTGATACTGTATAATGAGCTGTGTATCTAATCCTATCCCGTGTGATACTGTATACTGAGCTGTGTATCTAATCCTATCCTGTGTGATACTGTATACTGAGCTGTGTATCTAATCCTATCCTGTGTGATACTGTATACTGAGCTGTATCTAATCCTATCCTGTGTGATACTGTATACTGAGTTGTGTATCTAATCCTATCCTGTGTGATACTGTATACTGAGCTGTATCTAATCCTATCCTGTGTGATACTGTATACTGAGTTGTGTATCTAATCCTATCCTGTGTGATACTGTATACTGAGCTGTGTATCTAATCCCATCCTGTGTGATACTGTATAATGAGCTGTGTATCTAATCCTATCCTGTGTGATACTGTATACTGAGCTGTGTATCTAATCCTATCCTGTGTGATACTGCTGAGCTGTGTATCTAATCCTATCCTGTGTGATACTGTATAATGAGCTGTGTATCTAATCCTATCCCGTGTGATACGGTATACTGAGCTGTGTATCTAATCCTATCCTGTGTGATACTGTATAATGAGCTGTGTATCTAATCCTATCCTGGGTGATACTGTATACTGAGCTGTATCTAATCCTATCCTGTGTGATACTGTATACTGAGCTGTGTATCTAATCCCATCCTGTGTGATACTGTATACTGAGCTGTGTATCTAATCCCATCCTGTGTGATACTGTATACTGAGCTGTGTATCTAATCCTATCCTGTGTGATACTGTATACTGAGCTGTGTATCTAATCCTATCCTGTGTGATACTGTATACTGAGCTGTATCTAATCCGATCCTGTGTGATACTGTATACTGAGCTGTGTATCTAATCCTATCCTGTGATACTGTATACTGAGCTGTGTATCTAATCCTATCCTGTGTGATACTGTATACTGAACTGTGTATCTAATCCTCTCCCGTGTGATACTGTATACTGAGCTGTATCTAATCCTATCCTGTGTGATACTGTATACTGAGCGGTGTATCTAATCCTATCCTGTGTGATTCTGTATACTGAGCCGTGTATCTAATCCTGTGTGATACTGTATACTGAGCTGTGTATCTAATCCTATCCTGTGTGATACTGTATACTGAGCTGTGTATCTAATCCTATCCTGTGTGATACTGTATACTGAGCTGTGTATCTAATCCTATCCTGTGTGATACTGTATACTGAGCTGTGTATCTAATCCTATCCTGTGTGATACTGTATACTGAGCTGTGTATCTAATCCTATCCTGTGTGATACTGTATACTGAGCTGTATCTAATCCTATCCTGTGTGATACTGTATACTGAGCTGTGTATCTAATCCTATCCTGTGTGATACTTTATACTGAGCTGTGTATCTAATCCTATCCTGTGTGATACTGTATAATGAGCTGTGTATCTAATCCTATCCTGTGTGATACTGTATACTGAGCTGTGTATCTAATCCTATCCTGTGTGATACTGTATACTGAGCTGTATCTAATCCTATCCTGTATGATACTGTAGACTGAGCTGTATCTAATCCTATCCTGTGTGATACTGTATACTGAGCTGTGTATCTAATCCTATCCTGTGTGATACTGTATACTGAGCTGTATCTAATCCTATCCTGTGTGATACTGTATACTGAGCTGTGTATCTAATCCTATCCTGTATGATACTGTAGACTGAGCTGTATCTAATCCTATCCTGTGTGATACTGTATACTGAGCTGTGTATCTAATCCTATCCTGTGTGATACTGTATACTGAGCTGTATCTAATCCTATCCTGTGTGATACTGTATACTGAGCTGTATCTAATCCTATCCTGTGTGATACTGTATACTGAGCTGTATCTAATCCTATCCTGTGTGATACTGTATACTGAGCCGTGTATCTAATCCTATCCTGTGTGATACTGTATACTGAGCTGTGTATCTAATCCTATCCCGTGTGATACTGTATACTGAGCTGTGTATCTAATCCTCTCCCGTGTGATACTGTATACTGAGTTGTGTATCTAATCCTATCCCGTGTGATACTGTATACTGAGCTGTGTATCTAATCCTATCATGTGTGATACTGTATACTGAGCCGTGTATCTAATCCTATCCTGTGTGATACTGTATACTGAGCTGTGTATCTAATCCTATCCTGTGTGATACTGTATACTGAGCTGTGTATCTAATCCTATCCTGTGTGATACAGTATACTGAGCTGTGTATCTAATCCTATCCTGTGTGATACTGTATACTGAGCTGTATCTAATCCTATCCTGTGTGATACTGTATACTGAGCTGCTGTATCTAATCCTGTGTGATACTGTCTCAGAAGATTAGACGGCTCTATGATAATTCCGTACTGATAGAAAGCCGTCACAATTCTGAATCAGACTGGAGAATAGAATGCTAGAATTACAGTGAACACTGACACACCAGCAGAGAAGTAGAAGAGCGGGAACATCTGGGATTTCTGTATTCCACCCCATGATTCTGTGTCTTTCAGGAGCTGTAGAAAGCTGGGTGACATGTATTGCTGTGTTTCTCGTATCACGCAGGCTCAGAGCGGGAATTATCGCCCTGCAGATTTAGTCTTATAGCAGGATACATATTGGGCGTCTCTATGGCCACCATTGTCCCGGACAGGCAGTGAATGGTTTCCAGAGTTACTCTGTTGTCACTGCTGACAGTTCCTAAACTTCTCTTGTCCTGTCAGTCAGGGGCGCCGTGCACACAGTGCAGTTATTCATGGCTTCCAGGGGCCGCTCTGGGGCCTATTCCAAGCGGCCAGGGATTCAGCACCCCACCCTGCGCCGGGGGGACCCCCAAAGCCTGTCAGTGCGGGGAATCTCCAGACCTGAGGGGAGGGGCGAGGACACCCTGCAAAAAATCCTCAAGACCTTCCCGGCCGAGCAGGACGACTGGAAGACGCTGGAGCGCTGGGCCAATACTGGTAAAGGAGGATTATACCCCCCTCATGGATGAGATGCCATTAGTATATATATATATACTGTGTGTTACAATTGTATCCTGACCAGACAATGTGAGCTCAGCAGTACTGGAATGAGAAGCTTGTTACAATGTATCAGTCTGGAGTCAGAATGTTTAGATACATTGTAACAAACCTTTAGCTGGGAGCAGAATAAGGCTCGGGACTCATCGAGAAAAGTCCTGCTGATTGTATATATATATATATATATATGTACAGATACAGATATACAGTATATACACAGATCAGTCAGAGCAAACTCTCTAGCAGGGCTGCAGTACCACAAACAACCTGCTGAATACTGTGGCGCTGTGTTAGGAAGGAGGCAGCCATCTTATTGTAGACCTAAACCACCCTTTTACTACGTACAAGTAACTGTTACAGCCTGAGGTGACTGCGGACCATATACGTGTCCCTTATAGCCACCAGCAATATAAGGCAATGTATAGCATAGAGCGCCCCCACATGTGGGAGACTGGGATGGCACTACACAAATGTGCAGAACAAAACCAGCAAGTCAGTATAAAGCCGATGGTGCCCCATTATAACGTGTTCTGTAATATTACAGAGAAGAGACCCCGGGAAAGAGACAGCAAAGAAGAAAAGGAAAGAACCGAAACAGACACAAACCCTCTGCTGGGGGAGCAATGTGAGGAGGTGAGAGAGCGCCACCTACAGGGCGCAATACTATAGTGTACTGACCTATACAGTGAGAATAAATACCAGCCCAGAGTGTGTACCTGATAGGAAGCATAGGGGGCAGCGAGAAGAAGGGAAAGACTACAAATCAGTAGAATAGTGAGCGCAGCTCTGGAGTATAATACAGGATAAGTAATGTAATGTATGTACACAGTGACTGTACCAGCAGAATAGTGAGCGCAGCTCTGGAGTATAATACAGGATAAGTAATGTAATGTATGTACACAGTGACTGCACCAGCAGAATAGTGAGCGCAGCTCTGGAGTATAATACAGGATAAGTAATGTAATGTATGTACACAGTGACTGCTCCAGCAGAATAGTGAGCGCAGCTCTGGGGTATAATACAGGATAAGTAATGTATGTACACAGTGACTGTACCAGCAGAATAGTGAGCGCAGCTCTGGAATATAATACAGGATAAGTAATGTAATGTATGTACACAGTGACTGCACCAGCAGAATAGTGAGCACAGCTCTGGAGTATAATACAGGATAAGTAATGTAATGTGTGTACACAGTGACTGTACCAGCAGAATAGTGAGCACAGCTCTGGGGTATAATACAGGATAAGTAATGTATGTACACAGTGACTGTACCAGCAGAATAGTGAGCGCCGCTCTGGAGTATAATACAGAATAAGTAATGTAATGTATGTACACAGTGACTGTACCAGCAGAATAGTGAGCGCAGCTCTGGAGTATAATACAGGATAAGTAATGTAATGTATGTACACAGTGACTGTACCAGCAGAATAGTGAGCGCAGCTCTGGGGTATAATACAGGATAAGTAATGTAATGTATGTACACAGTGACTGCACCAGCAGAATAGTGAGCGCAGCTCTGCAGTATAATACAGGATAAGTAATGTAATGTATGTACACAGTGACTGTACCAGCAGAATAGTGAGCGCAGATCTGGAGTATAATACAGGATAAGTAATGTAATGTGTGTACACAGTGACTGTACCAGCAGAATAGTGAGCACAGCTCTGGGGTATAATACAGGATAAGTAATGTATGTACACAGTGACTGTACCAGCAGAATAGTGAGCGCCGCTCTGGAGTATAATACAGAATAAGTAATGTAATGTATGTACACAGTGACTGTACCAGCAGAATAGTGAGCGCAGCTCTGGAGTATAATACAGGATAAGTAATGTAATGTATGTACACAGTGACTGTACCAGCAGAATAGTGAGCGCAGCTCTGGAGTATAATACAGGATAAGTAATGTAATGTATGTACACAGTGACTGCACCAGCAGAATAGTGAGCGCAGCTCTGCAGTATAATACAGGATAAGTAATGTAATGTATGTACACAGTGACTGTACCAGCAGAATAGTGAGCGCAGCTCTGGAGTATAATACAGGATAAGTAATGTAATGTATGTACACAGTGACTGTACCAGCAGAATAGTGAGCGCAGATCTGGAGTATAATACAGGATAAGTAATGTTATGTATGTACACAGTGACTGTACCAGCAGAATAGTGAGCACAGCTCTGGGGTATAATACAGGATAAGTAATGTAATGTATGTACACAGTGACTGTACCAGCAGAATAGTGAGCGCAGCTCTGGGGTATAATACAGGATAAGTAATGTAATGTATGTATGCAGTGACTGCACCAGCAGAATAGTGAGCGCAGCTCTGGAGCATTTGTACTGTGTACTGATGTAATGTATTGCTTTGTTAGATGTTACACTGTTTTTTTACTTTGTAGCTGAAGTTCCAGTTGTTGGATAAGATAACTTCAGGCGGTTTCTATGATCTGAAGCATCTGTTCTTGTCACATGACCCTGAAGGCAGAGGACGAGTGAGCAGGTATTTTTTACTCTTGCTGGGGTTTGGGTTTGTCAGTGTTGCGGTTTTATTATTGACATCCCTGCGCTGTATTACAAGGGTGAATGTCTCCATCATAGGACCAGTATTTATAGACAGATATGCCACATTATTGACTGCCTTTCTTCTACAGGGACTCCTTACTGATCATCCTCACCACCTTTCTGGGACGCTTCATTAATAAGATGGTGTTGGAGCGGCTCCTGTGTCGGTGGGTCACTGATTGTAGGGTGATGTGATGAAACTTTCGGCTCTCCCAGTATCTATGCTTGGTGACTGACAGCTCTTGTTCTATCTTACACAGCTTTCGCCTGGACAATAAACCACTTATCACCTTCAATGCTTTCTACGATCATTTCAAGCTAGAAGAAGATAACTCTCCCCCCGAGTGGTTGGACCCCATGAGGAGAAGACATCAGGCGGCTGTGAGGACGGCCCATGAGGCTCACCTGCAGCTGAAGGACATGGCGACCAACAGGTCAGAGGGGTCAAGGGGGTGAGATAGTCCGGCAGGTGTCTGACCAGCAGTGTCCACGTCTGACCCCTGCACACTGCACTATTACTGGGCCAGATCCCCTGCGGTGTTGGGTTTAGGGGTTATTGTCACCACCGTGTCCATATGAGTGAGACAGTATTACACAGGGAGTCAGGGACTGGTATATACTATATACTGTACTAATAGGAGTCCATGTCTCCAATGGTGTTCTTGTAAATCCCGCTCCATGGCTGACACTAAGTGGTCTAAGGCTGAAGCCCCATGTTGCGGGAATGCAGCATTTTTTGTTGCAGATTTTGTTGCGTTTTTTTGACCCAATGGTAAGAACGGCTACAAAAGGAATGAGAATATCTGGGAAGATCTTCTGCTTCTCCTTCTGCTCCATCTACCCGTGACCAGAGCTCTTCTCTATATATTGCAGTGTTATCACTTCTGGTTGTTTGTCCCTTTATTTGTTGTGTTTTCTTTGTATTTCTTATTCTTTGCTGTTTCTTTTTTGATTTGTTTGTTTTCTATTTGGAGATTTGAGACATTTTCTATTCTTTTATGTTCTACCGTCTTATATCCCATCCAACAGGTCTTCTAAAAAAAAATAATCATAAATGTAGATAAAATGTTTGAGTTTTCTTTGAGTTCTATTAAAATAAAGATTTGTTATTTCAAAGATATTCTGAATAATTGATGGGGATGATATGGGATTATACTGCATGGTATTGTACAGTATTGTACCGTATGATATCGTACTGTATGGTATAATATTGTAGTCTAAACAAACACTACAGGTTATATGTGGTAGTGCAGGCTACAATGAATTTGCTTGAGTCGCTGTGTACATGATGATTCACTAACCCCGTTGTATCCATATCCGTTAACCCCGTTGTATCCATATCCGTTAACCCCGTTGTATCCATATCCGTCAACCCCGTTGTATCCATATCCGTCAACCCCGTTGTATCCATATCCGTCAACCCCGTTGTATCCATATCCGTCAACCCCGTTGTATCCATATCCGTCAACCCCGTTGTATCCATATCCGTCAACCCCGTTGTATCCATATCCGTCAACCCCGTTGTATCCATATCCGTCAACCCCGTTGTATCCATATCCGTCAACCCCGTTGTATCCATATCCGTCAACCCCGTTGTATCCATATCCGTCAACCCCGTTGTATCCATATCCGTCAACCCCGTTGTATCCATATCCGTCAACCCCGTTGTATCCATATCCGTCAACCCCGTTGTATCCATATCCGTCAACCCCGTTGTATCCATATCCGTCAACCCCGTTGTATCCATATCCGTCAACTCCGTTGTATCCATATCCGTCAACCCCGTTGTATCCATATCCGTCAACCCCGTTGTATCCATATCCGTCAACCCCGTTGTATCCATATCCGTCAACCCCGTTGTATCCATATCCGTCAACCCCGTTGTATCCATATCCGTTAACCCCGTTGTATCCATATCCGTTAACTCCGTTGTATCCATATCCGTTAACCCCGTTGTATCCATATCCGTTAACCCCGTTGTATCCATATCCGTTAACCCCGTTGTATCCATATCCGTTAACCCCGTTGTATCCATATCCGTCAACCCCGTTGTATCCATATCCGTCAACCCCGTTGTATCCATATCCGTCAACCCCGTTGTATCCATATCCGTCAACCCCGTTGTATCCATATCCGTCAACCCCGTTGTATCCATATCCGTCAACCCCGTTGTATCCATATCCGTCAACCCCGTTGTATCCATATCCGTCAACCCCGTTGTATCCATATCCGTCAACCCCGTTGTATCCATATCCGTCAACCCCGTTGTATCCATATCCGTCAACCCCGTTGTATCCATATCCGTCAACCCCGTTGTATCCATATCCGTCAACCCCGTTGTATCCATATCCGTCAACCCCGTTGTATCCATATCCGTTAACCCCGTTGTATCCATATCCGTTAACCCCGTTGTATCCATATCCGTTAACCCCGTTGTATCCATATCCGTTAACTCCGTTGTATCCATATCCGTTAACCCCGTTGTATCCATATCCGTTAACCCCGTTGTATCCATATCCGTTAACCCCGTTGTATCCATATCCGTTAACCCCGTTGTATCCATATCCGTTAACCCCGTTGTATCCATATCCGTTAACCCCGTTGTATCCACACTGCTGCAGATACTTTGAGCTGCTGAAGCTCTTCCCTCGAGACTGTCTGGATGTTTCCGAGTTCCGCAGAGTTCTGACCCATCTGGGTATAAAGATGTCAGAGGAGGAATATAAGAAGCTGTGGAAGAGGTGAGGGCTGTGAGTGTGAGCTCTGGGGTCCTTGTATCCTCTTCTATGCTCCTCTCTGAGTATTTTATCATTTTGCAGATATGTCCAGGACGAGGCGACTGTTCTGAGGTTCGATGACTTACAATATCATCTGGGTACAAAAAGACTCGAGGAAAACCGCGGCTTGCTCCTCTCTGCCCTGCAAAAAGTGTCCGGCAGCCGGGGGCCCCAAATGAGTAAGGGAGGCTCCTGACATTGCAGCTGATTACATCAGTCAGAACATTCCAAGCAATCCGTGGATGCAGCTTTAGCTGTGATTGGAGGATAAGAGCCATGCCATAGTAATGAAGCCGCTTTATCACTTACAGAAACATCCAAAGTAAATGTCTCTAAGATGGGAAATGAGAGGAAATTGTCACTGAGTATAGAGAAGTGGCTGAAGGAGAAGTTCAGGGAAGGGGCCCGGGCCATGAAGACGGAGCTCTCAGTGTATGACCCGCAGGGGGCCGGGGCGGTGAGTGTACAACCAAACGGCAATCACACACACCATGGCCTAGAATTGTAAGCATGAGTACACACTGGACATGGACAGGCTACAATTCATGCTGCACACTCACTACATACATGATGGACATGCTGCACACTCACTACATACATGATGGACATGCTGCACACTCACTACATACATGATGGACACATGCTGCACACGCATATGATGGACACACTGCACACTCACTACATACATGATATAGACACACCGCACACTCACATGATTGACACACGCTGCACACTCACTACATACATGATGGACACATGCTGCACACGCACTACATACATGATAGACACACCGCACACTCACATGATGGACACACGCTGCACACTCACTACATACATGATAGACACACCACACACTTACATGATAGACACACGGCACACTCACATGATGGACATGCTGCACACTCACTACATACATGATGGACAAGCCACACACTCACATGATAGACACACGGCACACTCACATGATGGACATGCTGCACACTCACTACATACATGGTAGACACACGGCACACTCACATGATGGACACACGCTTCACACTCAATGTATACATGATGGACACGCTGCACACTCACTACATACATGGTAGACACACTGCACATTCACATAATGGACTCGCCGCACACTCACTACATACATGATGGACACGCCACACACTAACATGATGGACACACGGCACACTCACATGATGGGCACACGGCACACTCACATGATGGACACACGGCACACTCACATGATGGACACGCCGCACACTCACATGATGGACACGCCGCACACTCACATGATGGACACGCCGCACACTCACATGATGGACACGCCGCACACTCACATGATGGACACTCCGCACACTCACATGATGGACACGCCGCACACTCACATGATGGACACTCCGCACACTCACATGATGGACACGCCGCACACTCACATGATGGACACGCCGCACACTCACATGATGGACACGCCGCACACTCACATGATGGACACGCCGCACACTCACATGATGGACACGCCGCACACTCACATGATGGACACGCCGCACACTCACATGATGGACACATGGCACACTCACATGATGGACACGCCGCACACTCACATGATGGACACGCCGCACACTCACATGATGGACACGCCGCACACTCACATGATGGACACGCCACACTCATGTCACACACTCACACTTCCCATGCCGGTCACACCCTGTCACTCACAAATGACTGTCACCAAGTTCTTCCGTTCAGGTTTGTTTTCTTTTCTCATCCCAGAATCCCCCTCACCCTGCGCCATCTTTACTTCTAGGTATCTAAAGAAACCTTCCTTCAGGTCTTGGCCCGGCATCGTCTCCACCTCACCAGGGATCAGTTGGGTCTTCTCCTCGCTCGCTGTGGACTGGACGAGACGTTGCCCGATGTCAATTACCTGGAATTCTTGCAGCGACTCCAGAGCAGAAATCCAAATGGCCGAGCGTACCGGGCGCTCTGTAAGCCGGGCTATGGGTACGATCAAGGTCTTATCGTGTGATTGGGGCGATCTGATCTGGCTCTGAATCCTCTCATACATCTTATATTTAGTGTTCAGCACTAGCTCAACTGCTGCAGATACTTTACTGCTGTCATACTCTAGTCACATCCAGAGCTGTGCTAGGAATTCTGCTAATATACTGTTTAGCTCCTATATACAGACATTAATATCCTCCTGTAACTCCTGCTGGTTCAATCTCTGTACAGAATCTTCTTCATAACGTTTCTAATTATTAATCATATTTCCTCGACTACACAGATTTTTCAGCATTAGAATATATGTGACAGATACTGAATATTAGTAACAACCCAACTTTCCCAGCTACAGACAATCTAGTGAATACAATTACTAAGCGCTTGTGTAATTGTCTCCTCCACCCAGGACTGCGAACAAACAATCTTCACCTTCATTATCCACAATCAGCGTGGCAGAAGACAAGCTCATACGGATTTTCCATACAGATTTTAACTCCCTCCTTGCAGAGTTCAGGTGAGAGTCATATATATAATGTAATGTAATATAATACCGTATACTGTATGTATTGAGGCCCCATAGAATTCCCCCACACTACACACATTTCTCTTTCATGATATTCAGTCTACGCTTGATTGTCTTGGCTTTCACAAAAACGTCAAATAAATTTACCACCACCTAGTGGAGGGGACGGAGATGGTCCCTATACAGGGTGTGAAACTGATCACATGACTGTTCTGGAACACGTATCAGCTCCAGATATACAGGATAGTACAACAATACTATATAGTAATATATCAGGGAATAACTCAGTCACTGCTAAAGCTGCAAATACTAACATAACATATGTCTTATTTATAGGAAAGCAGACACAAATAATCTAAAGGTTATCAGACCACAAGACTTCAGAGAAATCCTGGAAAGAAGGTGAATTTATCCAAAAATTCTAGATGTAGTTATATACAGGAAAACACAATGAGATTTATTTAGGAATTGTAACACATTAAGGTAATAACTATAATGTCTGATTGGTAACCTAATAGTGAGAGCAGAATATCAATGTAATAATACTGCCCATATGCACAAGAATATAACTACTATAATACTACTCCTATGTACAAGAATATAACTACTATAATACTGCTCCTATGTACAAGAATATAACTACTATAATACTGCTCCTATGTACAAGAATATAACTACTATAATACTACTCCTATGTACAAGAATATAACTACTATAATACTGCTCCTATGTACAAGAATATAACTACTATAATACTACTCCTATGTACAAGAATATAACTACTATAATACTACCTCCTATGTACAAGAATATAACTACTATAATACTACTCCTATGTACAAGAATATAACTACTATAATACTGCTCCTATGTACAAGAATATAACTACTATAATACTGCTCCTATGTACAAGAATATAACTACTATAATACTACTCCTATGTACAAGAATATAACTACTATAATACTGCTCCTATGTACAAGAATATAACTACTATAATACTACTCCTATGTACAAGAATATAACTACTATAATACTACCTCCTATGTACAAGAATATAACTACTATAATACTACTCCTATGTACAAGAATATAACTACTATAATACTGCTCCTATATACAAGAATATAACTACTATAATACTACTCCTATGTACAAGAATATAACTACTATAATACTACTCCTATGTACAAGAATATAACTACTATAATACTACCTCCTATGTACAAGAATATAACTACTATCATACTGCTACTATGTACAAGAATATAACTACTATCATACTACTCCTATGTACAAGAATATAACTACTATAATACTACTCCTATGTACAAGAATATAACTACTATAATACTACCTCTTATGTACAAGAATATAACTACTATAATACTACTCCTATGTACAAGAATATAACTACTATAATACTACTCCTATGTACAAGAATATAACTACTATAATACTACTCCTATGTACAAGAATATAACTACTATAATACTACTCCTATGTACAAGAATATAACTACTATAATACTACTCCTATGTACAAGAATATAACTACTATAATACTACTCCTATGTACAAGAATATAACTACTATAATACTACTCCTATGTACAAGAATATAACTACTATAATACTACTCCAATATACAATAATATAACTACTATAATACTAATCCTATGTACAATAATATAACTACTATAATACTACTCCTATGTACAAGAATATAACTACTATAATACTACTCCTATGTACAAGAATATAACTACTATAATACTACTCCTATGTACAAGTATATAACTACTATAATACTACCTCCTATGTACAAGAATATAACTACTATAATACTACCTCCTATGTACAAGAATATAACTACTATAATACTACTCCTATGTACAAGAATATAACTACTATAATACTACCTCCTATGTACAAGAATATAACTACTATAATACTGCTCCTATGTACAAGAATATAACTACTATAATACTACCTCCTATGTACAAGAATATAACTACTATAATACTGCTCCTATGTACAAGAATATAACTACTATAATACTACTCCTATGTACAAGAATATAACTACTATAATACTGCTCCTATGTACAAGAATATAACTACTATAATACTACTCCTATGTACAAGAATATAACTACTATAATACTACTCCTATGTACAAGAATATAACTACTATAATACTACTCCTATGTACAAGAGTATAACTACTATAATACTACTCCTATATACAAGAATATAACTACTATAATACTACTCCTATGTACAAGAATATAACTACTATAATACTACTCCTATGTACAAGAATATAACTACTATAATACTACTCCTATGTACAAGAATATAACTACTATAATACTACTCCTATGTACAAGAGTATAACTACTATAATACTACTCCTATGTACAAGAATATAACTACTATAATACTACTCCTATGTACAAGAATATAACTACTATAATACTACTCCTATATACAAGAATATAACTACTATAATACTACTCCTATATACAAGAATATAACTACTATAATACTACTCCTATGTACAAGAGTATAACTACTATAATACTACTCCTATATACAAGAATATAACTACTATAATACTACTCCTATGTACAAGAATATAACTACTATAATACTACTCCTATATACAAGAATATAACTACTATAATACTACTCCTATATACAAGAATATAACTACTATAATACTACTCCTATGTACAAGAATATAACTACTATAATACTACTCCTATGTACAAGAATATAACTACTATAATACTACTCCTATATACAAGAATATAACTACTATAATACTACTCCTATATACAAGAATATAACTACTATAATACTACTCCTATGTACAAGAGTATAACTACTATAATACTACTCCTATGTACAAGAATATAACTACTATAATACTACTCCTATGTACAAGAATATAACTACTATAATACTACTCCTATATACAAGAATATAACTACTATAATACTACTCCTATATACAAGAATATAACTACTATAATACTGCTCCTATGTACAAGAATATAACTACTATAATACTGCTCCTATGTACAAGAATATAACTACTATAATACTGCTCCTATATACAAGAATATAACTACTATAATACTACTCCTATGTACAAGAATATAACTACTATAATACTACCTCCTATATACAAGAATATAACTACTATAATACTACCTCCTATGTACAAGTATATAACTACTATAATACTACTCCTATGTACAAGAATATAACTACTATAATACTGCTCCTATGTACAAGAATATAACTACTATAATACTACTCCTATGTACAAGAATATAACTACTATAATACTACTCCTATGTACAAGAGTATAACTACTATAATACTACTCCTATGTACAAGAATATAACTACTATAATACTACTCCTATGTACAAGAATATAACTACTATAATACTACTCCTATGCACAAGAGTATAACTACTATAATACTACTCCTATGTACAAGAATATAACTACTATAATACTACTCCTATGTACAAGAATATAACTACTATAATACTACTCCTATATACAAGAATATAACTACTATAATACTACTCCTATATACAAGAATATAACTACTATAATACTACTCCTATGTACAAGAATATAACTACTATAATACTGCTCCTATGTACAAGAATATAACTACTATAATACTACTCCTATATACAAGAATATAACTACTATAATACTACTCCCTATGTACAAGAATATAACTACTATAATACTACTCCTATGTACAAGAATATAACTACTATAATACTACTCCTATATACAAGAATATAACTACTATAATACTACTCCTATGTACAAGAATATAACTACTATAATACTACTCCTATGTACAAGAATATAACTACTATAATACTGCTCCTATGTACAAGAATATAACTACTATAATACTACTCCTATGTACAAGAATATAACTACTATAATACTACTCCTATGTACAAGAATATAACTACTATAATACTGCTCCTATGTACAAGAATATAACTACTATAATACTACTCCTATGTAGAAGAATATAACTACTATAATACTGCTCCTATGTAGAAGAATATAACTACTATAATACTGCTCCTATGTACAAGAATATAACTACTATAATACTACTCCTATGTACAAGAATATAACTACTATAATACTACTCCTATGTAGAAGAATATAACTACTATAATACTGCTCCTATGTACAAGAATATAACTACTATAATACTGCTCCTATGTACAAGAATATAACTACTATAATACTACTCCTATGTACAAGAATATAACTACTATAATACTACTCCTATGTACAAGAATATAACTACTATAATACTACTCCTATGTACAAGAATATAACTACTATAATACTACTCCTATGTAGAAGAATATAACTACTATAATACTGCTCTTATGTACAAGAATATAACTACTATAATACTGCTCCTATGTACAAGAATATAACTACTATAATACTGCTCCTATGTAGAAGAATATAACTACTATAATACTACTCCTATGTTGAAGAATATAACTACTATAATACTGCTGCTATGTACAAGAATATAACTACTATAATACTACTCCTATGTACAAGAATATAACTACTATAATACTACTCCTATGTACAAGAATATAACTACTATAATACTACTCCTATGTACAAGAATATAACTACTATAATACTCCTATGTACAAGAATATAACTACTATAATACTGCTCTTATGTACAAGAATATAACTAATATAATACTACTCCTATGTACAAGAATATAACTACTATAATACTACCCCCTATGTACAAGAATATAACTACTATAATACTACCTCCTATGTACAAGTATATAACTACTATAATACTACTCCTATGTACAAGAATATAACTACTATAATACTACTCCTATGTACAAGAATATAACTACTATAATACTGCTCCTATGTACAAGAATATAACTACTATAATACTGCTCCTATGTACAAGAATATAACTACTATAATACTGCTCTTATGTACAAGAATATAACTACTATAATACTACTCCTATGTACAAGAATATAACTACTATAATACTACTCCTATGTACAAGAATATAACTACTATAATACTGCCCCTATGTACAGGAATATAACTACTATAATACTACTCCTATGTACAAGAATATAACTACTATAATACTACCTCCTATGTACAAGAATATAACTACTATAATACTACTCCTATGTACAAGAATATAACTACTATAATACTACTCCTATGTACAAGAATATAACTACTATAATACTACTCCTATGTACAAGAATATAACTACTATAATACTACCTTCTATATACAAGAATATAACTACTATAATACTACTCCTATGTACAAGAATATAACTACTATAATACTACTCCTATGTACAAGAATATAACTACTATAATACTACTCCTATGTACAAGAATATAACTACTATAATACTGTTCCTATGTACAAGAATATAACTACTATAATACTACTCCTATGTACAAGAATATAACTACTATAATACTACTCCTATATACAAGAATATAACTACATTAATACTGTTCCTATGTACAAGAATATAACTACTATAATACTACCTCCTATGTACAAGGATATAACTACTATAATACTACTCCTATGTACAAGAATATAACTGCTATAATACTGCTCCTATATACAAGAATATAACTACTATAATACTACTCCTATGTACAAGAATATAACTACTATAATACTACCTCCTATGTACAAGGATATAACTACTATAATACTACTCCTATGTACAAGAATATAACTACTATAATACTACCTCCTATATACAAGGATATAACTACTATAATACTACTCCTATGTAGAAGAATATAACTACTATAATACTGCTCCTATGTACAAGAATATAACTACTATAATACTACTACTATGTACAAGAATATAACTACTATAATACTGCTCCTATGTACAAGAATATAACTACTATAATACTACTCCTATATACAAGAATATAACTACTATAATACTACCTCCTATGTACAAGAATATAACTACTATAATACTGCTCCTATGTACAAGAATATAACTACTATAATACTACTCCTATATACAAGAATATAACTACTATAATACTACCTCCTATGTACAAGAATATAACTACTATAATACTACTCCTATATACAAGAATATAACTACTATAATACTACCTCCTATGTACAAGAATATAACTCCTATAATACTGCTCCTATGTACAAGAATATAACTACTATAATACTACCTCCTATGTACAAGAATATAACTACTATAATACTACTCATATGTACAAGAATATAACTACTATAATACTGCTCCTATGTACAAGAATATAACTACTATAATACTACTCCTATATACAAGAATATAACTACTATAATACTACCTCCTATGTACAAGGATATAACTACTATAATACTACTCCTATGTACAAGGATATAACTGCTATAATACTGCCTCCTATGTACAAGAATATAACTACTATAATACTGCTCCTATGTACAAGAATATAACTACTATAATACTACCTCCTATATACAAGAATATAACTACTATAATACTGCTCCTATGTACAAGAATATAACTACTATAATACTACTCCTATGTACAAGAATATAACTACTATAATACTACTCCTATGTACAGGAATATAACTACTATAATACTGCTCCTATGTACAAGAATATAACTACTATAATACTACTCCTATGTACAAGAATATAACTACTATAATACTACTATGTACAAGAATATAACTACTATAATACTGCTCTTATGTACAAGAATATAACTACTATAATACTACTCCTATGTACAAGAATATAACTACTATAATACTACCTCCTATATACAAGAATATAACTACTATAATACTACTCTTATGTACAAGAATATAACTACTATAATACTACTCCTATGTACAAGAATATAACTACTATAATACTACTCCTATGTACAGGAATATAACTACTATAATACTACCTCCTATGTACAAGAATATAACTACTATAATACTACTACTATGTACAAGAATATAACTACTATAATACTGCTCTTATGTACTGTTCTGTAGATTTTCTATACAGGTCACAGATGAGGAATTTGCATATTGTTTGGAGAATTTACCCATCACTCCCTGCGGGGACATCAGATATTTGGAGTTTATGGCCAGATTTGATAGCAGGTAAATAATAGAAGCCTTTAGTGAGATTTGTGGTAGAAGATAAGTCACTTCTATGTATTGAGACGTTGCGGTTGGATACAATGTGACTCTTGTCTTGGGGATGACTCCGGGCAGGTGGAGAATTTGATTAAATATCTGAGGACGGCGGGGAATGATCTGCCCTCTAGTGGAGAAACAGCCCATTACAGCGATAATATCCTCCCTGACATCCAGTTGTCCAGAGATTCTGTCCATGTGGGATTAGAGTTGCTCAGGCGGGGCGTGTCCGTCACTTAGAGGGGGGTTGTTGTGTTTCTTTTAGTAATATGAATCTTTACAGAGATGGGACCTTCAGCCTCTGGGACGGACGGGAGACGGTTCTGACAAACTGGAGCCGAAAGTCAAGAGTGAACATGACAAACAGTCATAACGGAAAGAGAGAGAGGAACGCGGAGCAGGTAACGGCCGCACCTCCCGTATATTATGATATATGTAACCAGATTGCTGCTTAAAGGTGTCTGGGATATTTGGAAATGAAGTTTTAATCCCTTTAGTAGTACAATCCTAAATAAGAGTCTTAAAAGTTCCTGTTTATGATTGGCCCCTACTTCTGAGGGGAAGGGGCAGATTGAGCGTCTGCAGATATATATACAGTCAAACACACTGTTGTACTATCTTACTCCAGAGCAAGGTTCACAGCTGCACTGCTTGGGATTGCTGTATAACATCTCCCATGCTGCTGCTTCTTTATACAGCAAGAGGAAGGGGGAGCTTCTGCAAGGAGATAAAGTGACATACCCAGATGCTGCTGCTTGTATTAAGTAGAATAAATAATGTCTATGAAAGACAGGATCACCATAAAAAGTAAATAATTTTATTTGAAAGTTAGTAACATTGTTACTAACTTTCAAATAAAATTATATACTTTTTATGGTGATCCTGTCTTTCATAGACATTATTTATTCTAGTCTTTGTGGATTGCTTGTTTTATAAGCCTTTGCATTTGTGTTTGCTTGTATTAAGTGTTATACTATGTCACCCATTGTTGGAGTTACACAACTCTGCCCCTTACTGCTGTATAATGTGCTACATGCTGCTCCATCTGTGTATATAAGTAATAGGGGGAGGGTAGCTGCTGCAATGAGACAAACATGAAGTGACATACACAGAAACCGCTCCTTCTCTTACATGTGACACTATCTCATTCCATTGCTGGTATAAAACAACTCTACCCCTTACTGCTGTATAATGTCCTGTATGCTACTCCTTCTGTGTATATATATATATATATATATATATATATATATATATATATATATATATATATATATAATGAGTAATAGCGAAAAGGAGCGGGGAGCTGCTGCACTGAGCCAGAGGTAAAGTGACATACACAGCTTCTTCTGCTTCTTTTGGTTGTTTAACTATTTGACCCCACTGCTGGACTCACAACAGCATTGTCTATTACTGCTGCGTAATGTTCTCTTTGCTGCAACATCTATATATATATATATGAGAAATGGGGAGGAAGGAAAGAAGCTGCGGCATTGAGACACAAGCAGCAAGGCATACACGTATTCCAATAGAACTGTAGGAAGAGGGAAGACACCTACAGTACCCAGACACACAGACATGCTGCTGCTATTAGTAAGTGTTTTACTACTCACCCCAGAGCTGGACTGACCGCTACGCTCTCTGGTTCTGCTGTATATTGTTCTCCATGCTGCTGCTGTTTCTGTAATAAGAGATAGAGATCAGGATCTTCTCGGAGTGCAGCGTGTGGGAGACTTCATTACAGATAGTTTTGACTTCTTCTGAGATCGGGGAACTCTGATAAGTAATAGATCAGGTGGCCGCGACTCAAAAATAGCTCAAAACTCATCTCTTGCCTCATGGGCAGTAAAATGTTGCATGCCGTGTATTTCTATGTGTTGCCATAATTTCATAGATCTGGATTAGATCTGTCTCCTGCAGGGTCACCTGATGTTCTCTTCACTTTGCAGATCACAGAAATCATCAAACGTCTCATCAAAGACGACTACGAGACCCTGGAGATGAACTTTAATGAGATGGACCAGCGGAACACGTGGAGACTGACAGCAGAAACCTTGTATCAGCTGCTGAAAAGGTAAGTACTCTATCAGGGGTTAAATGAAGAGGTGTTACATTGTTACAGGAAGAAAATAGAAGGGACCCAATAAATAGGATACAACAGATTACTGCATGAGGTCTAGGGGCGGACGCTGACCTACGACCTGTGTGTTCATCACATGACCACGGTTTGGACAACCCCTTTAATTACAATGACTTTGCATTGCAGATGTGGCGTCAGGCCAGAGATTTCCAGAGAAGAAGTAGGACAAATCTGGAAGACCCTAATTCTTAATCAAGACCAGTCAGTTGACTTTTGGGAGTTTGTCCGCCATTTTGGCTTTTCCATGGAGTCTTCCTGCTTCCCAAATGCTAAAATCTCTCCCCCGGTGAGAGGTGACGTTGACTGTCTGATACGTTCACTGAAGCTCAACTCTGACACCAGGATCATTGCAAATTTATTGCAGACAAAGGTGAGATTCCGGACGCTCTGAGGGACCACTTTATTACCTGCAGTACCACCTTTCACCAACATTTTCACATAGACACTAATACAATAGCGCCCCCATCTGATATCTAATCTGAATTTAATATGACAAGACAAGCTGGGTGTTCGTTGTAAGGTTGATGGAATCTATTGTTATCTGTTTTCAGCCACTACAGCCTGGGGTAGGGTGACCAGAGGTAGATAAATGCAGCAGATTACTCCCTGTTATCAGCCATTAGAGGCTTGGCTAGAATATTAGTAACTGGCTCTGGTTTAGTAGTAAAGGGCTTCATATCAGGGGATTCATGGGACTGGATATAGGGAAGACATAAGACTGTATCCTTGGGGTTCAGACTGTGGAATCTGCTGTATATTGCTGACTTGTGCTGTATATTGTCCTCCATGCTGCTGCCAGTTATCACCAGCTACATGTAATAAATGAGAACCATTCAGTAGCCTCTTATTTATTACACAGGCCCAATCTGTAACCCATTCTGACCCAATCCATCTCACAGCTATTACACTTGTATACAGTCTGAACAATCACCCGCCGCAGCAGAAACCGCTCTCCGGTCCTGGCAGTCGCTACAATGTATCAGTGCAGATTAAATGTATCGGTCTGATAATTGTAAGAAGCTCCTGGTCCAGACTTATTAGGGGAGAGGAATATTCAGGACCAGGAAATGAAGAACAAACGTCTATTCCAAGGCCGCAGAACTTTCCATTGTGCGCCGAGTACATGTAGACAAGTCCTTGTGAGCCGGGGAAGTCTCATCACACGCCACGTCTTAAGTGCCCCTGAATCTCGGTATGTGGCTGCCGGCTCGATACGCTGTACATTAATTGAGATGAAATCTTTTTGGTGATTTGAGGCGGAGACGCTGCCCCCATTTACAATACAATGTGTCTGCTCCGAGCGACAAACCTTAAAAGGAGGACACCGGGAGCACAATGGCTGCAGTGTTAAGGAAGACATGGACGCATCAGATAATGGATCCGCCGCTCTGAGGGGGGAAAGCTCCGATTCTAATCATTAAAAAAAGCTTTTATTCGGCAGAGCGGGGTCAAGGTGGAATCTATAAAGAGAAACCGGAGAAGACGGCACGGACGCGACTGTTATATAATGAGCCCTGAGACGGCGTGGAGTGGGGGAGGGGGGGCACAATGCTCAGATTCTGGGCTCATTATACCCGGCAGCATTAGGACCGCTTTACACTATGTCGCGCTTTAGCCAGGGCTGTATTTTTTTTTATTATATGGAAACTTTTTGGACCAAAATGGTAATTTATAGAAGTGACTGAGGGAACAATGTCCAATATACTGGTCATGTGCGGGGCGAGGAGGACGGGCGAGACCTTATCATAATAGACGTGCCCGCACAACAAGGCACCTACGTGACGGTCGCTCTATAGGGCCCTATAGGGTAGAAGAAGCCGTTTCTTTATGCACTCAGCTTTACCAGGCCCCTGAACACCAGATATCAGTAGTATCTGACACTTCTCATGCTTCTGTGCACCAGTCAGGACTATGGGAAAGCTGGGTGAGCCTTAGTATACGTCCAAGAGTCACAAGAACTGAATGAAAAGATTGTCAAGTTTCCTATAAAGTTTCAGTTCCTCGTTTAGTAAATAGCAACATTCCTGATCTATAAAGCTGAGACTTGTCTTTGTTACAATGTATCAGCGCAGTCGTCCAGTACAATCTGCTGAAGCTTGTAGGAAGGTTCTCGGGTCTCGGGTAGATTCGGCTTCTCACTTTGTGATGTCACTTGTTGTCCAGGTGAAGTTCCTTCGTGATGACCTGTGGTTCAAGTTTAAGGAGATTGATCCCCAGAATTCTGGATCTGTCACTAGAGAAGAATTTCTTGATCTGCTCCAAGAATTGAGTCCAGACCTGACCAAGCACCAGTGCGACACCATCGCGGCGAAGTTTAGTGTTGGACAGAACAGGTTCGTACACGTGATCTATACCTGCAGCCACATTGTGATGTCAGTAACAGGGGGCGGGGCTGTGACAATATTATATCAGTGATGTCAGTAACAGGGGGCAGGGCTGTGACATTATATCAATGATGTCAGTAACAGGGGGCGGGACTGTGACATTATATCAATGATGTCAGTAACAGGGGGCGGGGCTGTGACATTATATCAATGATGTCAGTAACAGGGGGCGGGGCTGTGACAACCTCTCAGATGAATAGCTGTAGTATAAGATGTGCGGATCTCATGAACGTCTTATTACAATGGGATGAGAACAATGAGGGACCTATGGCCGTGCTCCAGAATTCCCCCCCGTTCACACTATTGCGGTCATACATTTTTCTTACGTCCCTGCTGAGTTGTTTTTCTTCGCAGGGTTTCTTATGTCAGATTTCTTCAGCCATATCAGACTGGAAATAACACAATGAAAAATAGTGGAAGAAAAGCATTGAAGACAATGGACAAGACGACGTCACCAAAACAGTCCATAGATTGTGGCCTGAACACCATCACTACCAAACTACGTCAGAAGGTACCAGGGGCGGGGGGTGGGGGGGGGACGCCATGAAAATAGTCACCAAAAAAATCAGGGGGAGATGTTGGAAAGAGATTCACATACAGTGCCCATATATCCTATAGTATCCATACAGTGCTCACATATTATAGGACCCTATAGCGTATCATCCAGACTCCACGCACCTGCGTTGCTCAGTATCCCCGGGTCTGACCATTCAGAGCTCAAGGATAAAGGTTTCCTTATTACTGACCAGTTCTGGTCTCCAGGTCGCCTTCAGCTCTGCTACATCTACAGAACCATGCTCCATAGTCATTATTATCTGGATATCTCCCTCTCTGTCATGTCCTGATCGTCTCCCTGTTCCTTGTAGATATCCAGCACAGAATGGAGGAACCTTCTTCAGTCCTGTCTTAAGATGGACAAGGATGGTTCGGGTCTCCTCAGCCTGCCGGAGTTCAGATCGGTGGTGAAGTTGTGTAACATTGTGCTGGATGAGGACGAGATCTATCACATCATGGCTCACTATGACAAGGACCTGGCTGGCAAGATTGACTACTCCCGACTACTGTGTGAGCCCGGCAAGGGCAAGTGAGGAGGACGGATGTATAATATGGGGGGGTTAGGGTATCACCCCCTCTGTCCTCCTACTGTGGTAATACAGAAGCTCCACCCATAAATATAGGCCACACCTCTAGAGTGCCCCCATATTAGTGACCGCCCCAGCACCCGGGTTCCTGCACATGCACACTCAGTTTCCTTCCATCTCTTTCTGCTTTCCCCTCCCCCACCCCCAGCCTTCACCTCAGGGCACTTATGGTACTTAGAGGGTCATATCGTACGAACCTCCTCCATCTTGTATAAATGTCCAGACAAAGATAATAAAGATTATAAACAGTGTCCCCTTGTCGTCTTCTTCTAGAAGTGGCCAAAGAGATGGACGAGTAAATGCGCCCACATCTACTGACCCCAAATGTCCTGTGACTGGGGGACAATATGACTGATCCTGAGGGATGGCGCCACCTACAGGACTGTATAAACACACAGGACAATATAGTCAGACATAGCCCTGGCGTCCTCAGCATGTTCTACTCCAATCACACCCAGAGCTGCTCCAATAGACTTGTCTCTTGTTCCAGCCTCTCCCTGTGCTGTAATATTTGCATATGTTCCCATAATCCATTGCTGGAAGTCTCCCTAAGGAATTCAATATACCAGCCCAACATGGCTGTGCCGGATCGGACCTACTAGCGGACGTATCTGACCTGCTTATACTTAGTCATTGCCCTGTCTAGGATATGACTTTCGGGTGGATTCTCCTTTTGCTGAGACCCCAAAGTGATCAGATGGACCAACATCAAGTGTTCAAGTAGACTGCAGCGCCACCACAGGAGAGGAGAAGTATTACACGATTCCTACTGAAATGACTGGGCAGGTCCTCCGGGCAGAGTCGTTCTTGGCCACTGCTCTTTGCCACTGATCTCCAGCCTAACTCACCCTGCCCCCGCTCTTAGACTCCTTGTGACTATTAGGATCTACTAAGACTCCTATACAAGACGAGACCTCTGCAGTGTGAATGGCGTCCACCTCGCAGGGATCTACAATAACAGTTGTACCCAGAATGCATCTCTTCCATGGTGGCCCAGAACGTAACGATCCACAGTCATCAAAATCCAATGTGACCAATCCGTTCTGCGACTTCTGCCCAAGACGTTGGCCTGGCCCATGAGATCAGCCTAAGATACCATGTTTAGGGGAAGTTTTATTCTTCTCGACTTAAGAAAAGAAGACACCGAAGATCTAATTAGAGGCGGTTACATAATAACCGTCCGGGCCGCGCTGAATATCCAGGCGCTCCGGTTACCCTGGGAGAGCGAGTCGTCCCTCATTCCTGCATTTCTATCAGATTCGCCATCGCTCGCTGCTTGGACTAAGTGAATGGTATTTGGGCTCCTTTCTCATGTAGATGTAACATGTATAGACAGCCCGCGCTGAAACCCGAGCCCCGGCCCCCGGAATGGCGCAGCTTCTAGATTCAGCTGCTTGTTTTATACATTTGGCCTGAATGAGGGCTCAGGTTTCGGACGCCAATAATGTTGTGTTTTTCCTCGGCGAGATCATCGGGGGAGATTACATTTATTAGCCACTTACTGACAATTACACCCGCACAGACCGCGGCTTCCCATTTGTCTACAATTCTACGTTTCGGGGAAGTGAATCGAAACCTCGGGGTCCGGGTTTGTTGTGTCAAATTAAGGAGAAGAAATTTAAAAAGTCTAAAGATTTTTCATTACATGTAAAGAAAACTTTTTGCAACTTTGTAAATTATCCAAGGCCGGGAAGAGGAAAAGGAAAAAGTACAAGGAACCGCGGAACAAGGCGAGCCATGGGATTGGATGGTATAGGGAAAGGGGACGCGGCAGAGATGGGGTTAAGTGATCAGGGATTTATTTCACTGCATTTGTCCTATATCACTGCCATGACTATAGAGGGTACAGGGGTTGTCAGTGGGCCCGTGAGCCAGGGGGGCCCGTACAACACTAAGGCTGCTTACATATCAGTGATCTCCAGTATTGGCTGCCGTCTGTGCAATGTAAATGTATTCTCCCTGCACACTGCTGCACCAGACTGAGACACAAGAAGATTTATAATACAAAGATTTACATGGAGCCTTGTGAAATTAACCCTTTTCTGTATGAAAGATAATGAAGATATATGAAGATCAACACTTACCATCACTGACAGCTGCAGGAAGAGGTTATGTGACTCGTGGAGGAAGAAGGACCCGGCGCTCGGCAATATCCGTCATCTGTCCACAACTTCTTACTAATAAACTTGTATAAGGCAGAAGATTGAGAATATTACACAGAGACACAACTAGTATATAAATAAGACAGTAAGAGGAAAGAAGAGGAGATTCTAAATCACAGAGGTCATTACAATACAGTCATACATTACATTACTTATCCTGTATTATACTCCAGAGCTGCGCTCACTATTCTGCTGGTACAGTCACTGTGTACATACATTACATTACTTATCCTGTATTATACTCCAGAGCTGCGCTCACTATTCTGCTGGTACAGTCACTGTGTACATACATTACATTACTTACGCTGTATTATACTCCAGAACTGCGCTCACTATTCTGCTGGTACAGTCACTGTGTACATACATTACATTACTTATCCTGTATTATACTCCAGAACTGCGCTCACTATTCTGCTGGTACAGTCACTGTGTACATACATTACATTACTTATCCTGTATTATACTCCAGATCTGCGCTCACTATTCTGCTGGTACAGTCACTGTGTACATACATTACATTACTTATCCTGTATTATACTCCAGAGCTGCGCTCACTATTCTGCCGGTACAGTCACTGTGTACATACATAACATTACTTATCCTGTATTATACTCCAGAGCTGCGCTCACTATTCTGCTGGTGCAGTCACTGTGTACATACATTACATTACTTATCCTGTATTATACTCCAGAGCTGCGCTCACTATTCTGCTGGTACAGTCACTGTGTACATACATTACATTACTTATCCTGTATTATACTCCAGAGCTGCGCTCACTATTCTGCTGGTACAGTCACTGTGTACATACATTACATTACTTATCCTGTATTATACTCCAGAGCTGCGCTCACTATTCTGCTGGTACAGTCACTGTGTACATACATTATATTACTTATCCTGTATTATACTCCAGAGCTGCGCTCACTATTCTGCTGGTACAGTCACTGTGTACATACATTACATTACTTATCCTGTATTATACTCCAGAGCTGCGCTCACTATTCTGCTGGTACAGTCACTGTGTACATACATTACATTACTTATCCTGAATTATACTCCAGAGCTGCGCTCACTATTCTGCTGGTACAGTCACTGTGTACATACATTACATTACTTACGCTGTATTATACTCCAGAACTGCGCTCACTATTCTGCTGGTACAGTCACTGTGTACATACATTACATTACTTATCCTGTATTATACTCCAGAGCTGCGCTCACTATTCTGCCGGTACAGTCACTGTGTACATACATAACATTACTTATCCTGTATTATACTCCAGAGCTGCGCTCACTATTCTGCTGGTGCAGTCACTGTGTACATACATTACATTACTTATCCTGTATTATACTCCAGAGCTGCGCTCACTATTCTGCTGGTACAGTCACTGTGTACATACATTACATTACTTATCCTGTATTATACTCCAGAGCTGCGCTCACTATTCTGCTGGTACAGTCACTGTGTACATACATTACATTACTTATCCTGTATTATACTCCAGAGCTGCGCTCACTATTCTGCTGGTACAGTCACTGTGTACATACATTACATTACTTATCCTGTATTATACTCCAGAGCTGCGCTCACTATTCTGCTGGTACAGTCACTGTGTACATACATTACATTACTTATCCTGTATTATACTCCAGAGCCGCGCTCACTATTCTGCTGGTACAGTCACTGTGTACATACATTACATTACTTATCCTGTATTATACCCCAGAGCTGCGCTCACTATTCTGCTGGTGCAGTCACTGTGTACATACATTACATTACTTATCCTGTATTATACTCCAGAGCTGCGCTCACTATTCTGCTGGTGCAGTCACTGTGTACATACATTACATTACTTATCCTGTATTATACTCCAGAGCTGCGCTCACTATTCTGCTGGTACAGTCACTGTGTACATACATTACATTACTTATCCTGTATTATACTCCAGAGCTGCGCTCACTATTCTGCTGGTACAGTCACTGTGTACATACATTACATTACTTATCCTGTATTATACTCTAGAGCTGCGCTCACTATTCTGCTGGTACAGTCACTGTGTACATACATTACATTACTTATCCTGTATTATACTCCAGAGCTGCGCTCACTATTCTGCTGGTACAGTCACTGTGTACATACATAACATTACTTATCCTGTATTATACTCCAGAGCTGCGCTCACTATTCTGCTGGTACAGTCACTGTGTACATACATAACATTACTTATCCTGTATTATACTCCAGAGCTGCGCTCACTATTCTGCTGGTACAGTCACTGTGTACATACATTACATTACGAATCCTGTATTATACTCCAGAGGTGCGCTCACTATTCTGCTGGTGCAGTCACTGTGTACATACATTACATTACTTATCCTGTATTATACTCCAGAGCTGCGCTCACTATTTTGCTGGTGCAGTCACTGTGTACATACATTACATTACTTATCCTGTATTATACTCCGGAGCTGCACTCACTATTCTGCTGGTACAGTCACTGTGTACATACATTACATTACTTATCCTGTATTATACTTCAGAGCTGCGCTCACTATTCTGCTGGTGCAGTCACTGTGTACATACATTACATTACTTATCCTGTATTATACTCCAGAGCTGCGCTCACTATTCTGCTGGTACAGTCACTGTGTACATACATTACATTACTTATCCTGTATTATACCCCAGAGCTGCGCTCACTATTCTGCTGGTACAGTCACTGTGTACATACAATACTTATCCTGTATTATACTCCAGAGCTGCACTCACTATTCTGCTGGTACAGTCACTGTGTACATACATTACATTACTTATCCTGTATTATACTCCAGAGCTGCGCTCACTATTCTGCTGGTGCAGTCACTGTCTACATACATTACATTACTTATCCTGTATTATACTCCAGAGCTGCGCTCACTATTCTGCTGGTACAGTCACTGTGTACATACATTACATTACTTATCCTGTATTATACTCCAGAGCTGCGCTCACTATTCTGCTGGTGCAGTCACTGTGTACATACATTACATTACTTATCCTGTATTATACTCCAGAGCTGCGCTCACTATTCTGCTGGTGCAGTCACTGTGTACATACATTACATTACTTATCCTGTATTATACTCCAGAGCTGCGCTCACTATTCTGCTGGTACAGTCACTGTGTACATACATTACATTACTTATCCTGTATTATACTCCGGAGCTGCGCTCACTATTCTGCTGGTACAGTCACTGTGTACATACATTACATTACTTATCCTGTATTATACTCCAGAGCTGCGCTCACTAGAGATGAGCGAACAGTGTTCTATCGAACTCATGTTCGATCGGATATTAGGCTGTTCGGCATGTTCGAATCGAATCGAACACCGCGTGGTAAAGTGCGCCATTACTCGATTCCCCTCCCACCTTCCCTGGCGCCTTTTTTGCTCCAATAACAGCGCTGGGTAGGTGGGACAGGAACTACGACACCGGTGACGTTGAAAAAAGTAGGCAAAACCCATTGGCTGCCGAAAACATGTGACCTCTAATTTAAAAGAACAGCGCCGCCCAACTTCGCGTCATTCTGAGCTTGCAATTCACCGAGGACGGAGGTTTCCGTCCAGCTAGCTAGGGCTTAGATTCTGGGTAGGCAGGGACAGGCTAGGATAGGAAGGAGAAGACAACCAACAGCTCTTGTAAGAGCTAAATTCCAGGGAGAAGCTTGTCAGTGTAACGTGGCACTGACGGGCTCAATCGCCGCAACCCAGCTTTCCCAGGATCCTGAATGGAATACACTGTCAGTGTATTCCCGTATACCCGATATATACCCCGATACCCGTTCCAACGGTGTGCCCCCCCACCTTCACCCCAGAAATACCCTGCAAGTCCCCTAGCAATAGAATTGGGGCTATATACACCCACAATTTTTACTACTGGTATACAGTGCCATTGTCTGACTGGGAATTCAAAGAATATATTGGGAATACAAATACCCTCATTTCTTGCTACTGCCATATAGTGCCAGTTTCTGACTGGGAATTCAAAGAATATATTGGGGTTACGTGCACCCACAATTTTTACTACTGGTATACAGTGCCATTGTCTGACTGGGAATTCAAAGAGTATATTGGGAATACAAATACCCTCATTTCTTGCTACTGCCATATAGTGCCAGTTTCTGACTGGGAATTCAAAGAATATATTGGGGTTACGTGCACCCACAATTTTTACTACTGGTATACAGTGCCATTGTCTGACTGGGAATTCAAAGAGTATATTGGGAATACAAATACCCTCATTTCTTGCTACTGCCATATAGTGCCAGTTTCTGACTGGGAATTCAAAGAATATATTGGGGTTACGTGCACCCACAATTTTTACTACTGGTATACAGTGCCAATTTCTAACTAGGAATTCAAAATGCGCAAGGCTCCCGGAAAGGGACGTGGACGAGGCCGTGGGCGAGGTCGGGGGAATGGTTCTGGGGAGCAAGGTAGCAGTGAAGCCACAGGGCGTCCCGTGCCTACTCCTGTGGGGCAGCAAGCATTGCGCCACTCCACAGTGCCAGGGTTGCTTGCCACATTAACTAAACTGCAGGGTACAAACCTTAGTAGGCCCGAGAACCAGGAACAGGTCTTGCAATGGCTGTCAGAGAACGCTTACAGCACATTGTCCAGCAGCCAGTCAGACTCTGCCTCCTCTCCTCCTATTACCCAACAGTCTTGTCTTCCTTCCTCCCAAAATTCCGAAGCTTTACAGAACAATAACCCAAACTGTCCCTGCTCCCCAGAGCTGTTCTCCGCTCCTTTCATTGTCCCTCAACCTGCCTCTCCACGTCACGATTCCACGAACCTAACAGAGGAGCATCTGTGTCCAGATGCTCAAACACTAGAGTCTCCTCCATCTCCGTTCGATTTGGTGGTGGATGACCAGCAACCCACCCTCATCGACGATGATGTGACGCAGTTGCCGTCAGGGCATCCAGTTGACCGGCGCATTGTGCGGGAGGAGGAGATGAGACAGGAGTTGGAAGAGGAAGTGGTGGATGATGAGGACACTGACCCGACCTGGACAGGGGGGATGTCAAGCGGGGAAAGTAGTGTGGATGTTGAGGCAGGTGCAGCACCAAAAAGGGTAGCTAGAGGCAGAGGCAGAGGTCAGCAGCTTAGGCGAAGCCAGGCCACACCCGGAATCTCCCAAGATGTTCCAGTTCGTACCCAGCCCCGAAAAACTCCCACCTCGAGGGCACGTTTCTCGAAGGTGTGGAGTTTTTTCAAGGAATGCGCCGAGGACAGATATAGTGTTGTCTGCACAATTTGCCTCTCGAAATTGATTAGGGGCTCTGAGAAGAGCAACCTGTCCACCACTTCAATGCGCCGTCATTTGGAATCCAAGCACTGGAATCAGTGGCAGGCAGCAACGGCAGGACAAAGGCCGCCTGCCGTTCACGCCACTGCCACTGCCTCTGCCTCTGCCACTGCCACTGCTGACTGTGCTGGCGATGCACTCCAGAGGACGAGCCAGGACACCACTTCATCTGCCTCCGCCACTTTGTTGACTTCTACCTCATCCTCCCCTGGTCCTGTCTTATCTCCTTCTCCTGCACCATCAAAGGCACCATCAGGCGTTTCTTTACAACAACCCACCATCTCTCAGACATTGGAGCGGCGGCAGAAATACACTGCTAACCACCCACACGCGCAAGCCTTGAACGCCAACATCGCTAAACTGCTGGCCCAGGAGATGTTGGCGTTCCGGCTTGTTGAAACTCCCGCCTTCCTGGACCTGATGGCAACTGCGGCACCTCGCTATGCCGTCCCTAGCCGTCACTACTTCTCCCGGTGTGCCGTCCCCGCCTTGCACCAGCACGTGTCACTCAACATCAGGCGGGCCCTTAGTTCCGCGCTTTGCACAAAGGTCCACTTGACCACCGACGCGTGGACAAGTGCATGCGGACAGGGACGCTACATTTCACTGACGGCACACTGGGTGAATGTAGTTGAGGCTGGGACTGCTTCCCAAACTGGCCCGGTGTACCTCGTCTCCCCGCCTAACATTCCTGGCAGGGACACGAGAAGAACACCCCCCTCCTCCTCCTCCTCTACCGCCTCCTCCTCCGCCACCGCCTCCTCCTCCGCCACCGCCTCCTCCTCCGCTGTTAGATTGACCCCAGCTACGAGTTGGAAACGTTGCAGCACTGGCGTTGGTAGACGTCAGCAGGCTGTGCTGAAGCTGATCAGCTTGGGGGACAGACAGCACACTGCCTCCGAGGTGAGGGATGCCCTCCTCGATGAGACGGCAATATGGTTTGAGCCGCTGCACCTGGGCCCAGGCATGGTCGTTTGTGATAACGGCCGGAACCTGGTAGCAGCTCTGGAGCTTGCCGGACTCCAACATGTTCCATGCCTGGCCCACGTCTTCAACCTAGTGGTGCAACGTTTCCTAAAGAGCTACCCCAATGTTCCAGAGCTACTGGTGAAAGTGCGGCGCATGTGCGCCCACTTTCGCAAGTCGACAGTAGCCGCTGCTAGCTTAAAATCTCTCCAGCAACGCCTGCATGTGCCACAACACCGGCTTTTGTGCGACGTCCCCACACGCTGGAACTCAACGTTTCAGATGTTGAATAGAGTGGTTGAGCAGCAGAGACCTTTGATGGAATACCAGCTACAAAACCCTAGGGTGCCACAAAGTCAGCTGCCTCAGTTTCACATCCATGAGTGGCCATGGATGAGAGACCTTTGTGACATCCTACGGGTCTTTGAGGAGTCCACAAGGAGGGTGAGCTCTGAGGATGCGATGGTGAGCCTTACAATCCCGCTCTTGTGTGTTCTGAGAGAATCCCTGATTGACATCAGGGATAACTCAGATCACACAGAGGAGTTAGGGATAGCATCCGATCCGTCACAGCTGGAGAGTAGGTCCACACATCTGTCCGCTTCATCGCGTTTAATGGAGGAGGAGGAGGAGGAGGAGGAGGAAGAAGAGTTGTCCGATGATGTGATGGTGATACAGGAGGCTTCCGGGCAACTTCGAATCGTCCCATTGTTGCAGCGCGGATGGGTAGACATGGAGGATGAGGAGGAAATGGAGATTGAACTTTCCGGTGGGGCCAGAGGAGTCATGCCAACTAACACTGTGGCAGACATGGCTGAGTTCATGTTGGGGTGCTTTACAACCGACAAGCGTATTGTCAAAATCATGGAGGACAACCAGTACTGGATCTTTGCTATCCTTGACCCCCGGTATAAAAACAACATCTCGTCTTTTATTCCGGTAGAGGGGAGGGCCAATCGCATCAATGCTTGCCACAGGCAATTGGTGCAGAATATGATGGAGATGTTTCCAGCATGTGACGTTGGCGGCAGGGAGGGCAGTTCCTCCAGTAGGCAACCAAGTTCTCACCGGTCCACACAAACGAGGGGCACACTGTCTAAGGTCTGGGACACCTTGATGGCACCCCCTCGCCAAAGTGCCGCCACGGAGGGTCCTAGTGTCACCAGGCGTGAGAAGTATAGGCGCATGTTGCGGGAATACCTTTCCGACCACAGCCCTGTCCTCTCCGACCCCTCTGCGCCCTACACGTATTGGGTGTCGAAGTTGGACCTGTGGCTTGAACTTGCCCTATATGCCTTGGAGGTGCTGTCCTGTCCTGCCGCCAGCGTCCTATCTGAGAGGGTGTTCAGTGCAGCCGGTGGCATCATCACTGACAAGCGCACCCGTCTGTCAGCTGAGAGTGCCGACCGGCTCACTTTGATAAAAATGAACCACCACTGGATAGAGCCTTCATTTTTGTGCCCACCTGTGTAAAGCACCCCAACATGAAACTCCATGTCTGTACTCAACCTCTCCAATTCCTCCGCATCCTCATACTCATCCACCATAAGCGTTGCACAATTCTGCTAATACTAGGCTCCCTCCAACATGATTTCCCCCAACTCTGCTGGTTAGAGGCTCCCTCCACCCTGATTTCCACCAACTCTGCTGGTTAGAGGCTCCCTCCACCCTGCTTTCCCACAACTCTGCTGGTTAGAGGCTCCTTCCACCATGAATTTGCCCAAACTGGGCTGTTTAGAGGCTCCCTCCACCATGAATTGGTCCAAACTGGGTTTTTTAGAGGCTCCCTCCACCATGAATTGGTCCAAACTGGGCTGGTTAGAGGCTCCCTCCACCATGAATTGGTCCAAACTGGGCTGGTTAGAGGCTCCCTCCACCATGAATTTGCCCAAACTGGGCTGGTTAGAGGCTCCCTCCACAATTAATTGGTCCAAACTGGGCTAATTAGAGGCTCCCTCCACCATGAATTGGTCCAAACTGGGTTTTTTAGAGGCTCCCTCCACCATGAATTTGCCCAAACTGGGCTGTTTAGAGGCTCCCTCCACCATGAATTGGTCCAAACTGGGCTGGTTAGAGGCTCCCTCCACCATGAATTTCCCAAAACTTGGCTGTTTAGAGGCTCCCTCCACCATTAATTGGTCCAAACTGGGCTGGTTAGAGGCTCCCTCCACCATGAATTTGCCCAAACTGGGGTGGTTAGAGGCTCCCTCCACCATTAATTGGTCCAAACTGGGCTGGTTAGAGGCTCCCTCCACAATTAACTGGTCCAAACTGGGCTAATTAGAGGCTCCCTCCACCATGAATTGGTCCAAACTGGGTTTTTTAGAGGCTCCCTCCACCATGAATTTGCCCAAACTGGGCTGTTTAGAGGCTCCCTCCACCATGAATTGGTCCAAACTGGGCTGGTTAGAGGCTCCCTCCACCATGAATTGGTCCAAACTGGGCTGGTTAGAGGCTCCCTCCACCATGAATTTCCCAAAACTTGGCTGTTTAGAGGCTCCCTCCACCATTAATTGGTCCAAACTGGGCTGGTTAGAGGCTCCCTCCACCATGAATTTGCCCAAACTGGGCTGTTTAGAGGCTCCCTCCACCATGAATTTGCCCAAACTGGGCTGGTTAGAGGCTCCCTCCACCATGAATTGGTCCAAACTGGGCTGGTTAGAGGCTCCCTCCACCATGAATTTGCCCAAACTGGGCTGTTTAGAGGCTCCCTCCACCATGAATTTGCCCAAACTGGGCTGGTTAGAGGCTCCCTCCACCATGAATTGGTCCAAACGGGTTTTTAGAGGCTCCCTTCACCATGAATTGGTCCAAACTTGGCTGTTTAGAGGCTCCCTCCACCATGAATTGGTCCAAACTGGGCTGGTTAGAGGCTCCCTCCACCATGAATTTGCCCAAACTGGGCTGTTTAGAGGCTCCCTCCACCATGAATTGGTCCAAACTGGGCTGGTTAGAGGCTCCCTCCACCATGAATTTCCCAAAACTTGGCTGTTTAGAGGCTCCCTCCACCATTAATTGGTCCAAACTGGGCTGGTTAGAGGCTCCCTCCACCATGAATTTGCCCAAACTGGGCTGTTTAGAGGCTCCCTCCACCATGAATTTGCCCAAACTGGGCTGGTTAGAGGCTCCCTCCACCATGAATTGGTCCAAACTGGGCTGGTTAGAGGCTCCCTCCACAATTAATTGGTCCAAACTGGGCTAATTAGAGGCTCCCTCCACCATGAATTGGTCCAAACTGGGTTTTTTAGAGGCTCCCTCCACCATGAATTTGCCCAAACTGGGCTGTTTAGAGGCTCCCTCCACCATGAATTGGTCCAAACTGGGCTGGTTAGAGGCTCCCTCCACCATGAATTGGTCCAAACTGGGCTGGTTAGAGGCTCCCTCCACCATGAATTTCCCAAAACTTGGCTGTTTAGAGGCTCCCTCCACCATTAATTGGTCCAAACTGGGCTGGTTAGAGGCTCCCTCCACCATGAATTTGCCCAAACTGGGGTGGTTAGAGGCTCCCTCCACCATTAATTGGTCCAAACTGGGCTGGTTAGAGGCTCCCTCCACAATTAATTGGTCCAAACTGGGCTAATTAGAGGCTCCCTCCACCATGAATTGGTCCAAACTGGGTTTTTTAGAGGCTCCCTCCATCATGAATTTGCCCAAACTGGGCTGTTTAGAGGCTCCCTCCACCATGAATTGGTCCAAACTGGGCTGGTTAGAGGCTCCCTCCACCATGAATTGGTCCAAACTGGGCTGGTTAGAGGCTCCCTCCACCATGAATTTCCCAAAACTTGGCTGTTTAGAGGCTCCCTCCACCATTAATTGGTCCAAACTGGGCTGGTTAGAGGCTCCCTCCACCATGAATTTGCCCAAACTGGGCTGTTTAGAGGCTCCCTCCACCATGAATTTGCCCAAACTGGGCTGGTTAGAGGCTCCCTCCACCATGAATTGGTCCAAACGGGTTTTTAGAGGCTCCCTTCACCATGAATTGGTCCAAACTTGGCTGTTTAGAGGCTCCCTCCACCATGAATTTGCCCAAACTGGGCTGGTTAGAGGCTCCCTCCACCATGAATTGGTCCAAACTGGGCTGGTTAGAGGCTCCCTCCACCATGAATTTGCCCAAACTGGGCTGTTTAGAGGCTCCCTCCACCATGAATTTGCCCAAACTGGGCTGGTTAGAGGCTCCCTCCACCATTAATTGGTCCAAACTGGGCTGGTTAGAGGCTCCCTCCACCATGAATTTGCCCAAACTGGGCTGTTTAGAGGCTCCCTCCACCATGAATTTGCCCAAACTGGGCTGGTTAGAGGCTCCCTCCACCATGAATTGGTCCAAACTGGGCTGGTTAGAGGCTCCCTCCACCATGAATTTGCCCAAACTGGGCTGTTTAGAGGCTCCCTCCACCATGAATTTGCCCAAACTGGGCTGGTTAGAGGCTCCCTACACCATGAATTGGTCCAAACGGGTTTTTAGAGGCTCCCTTCACCATGAATTGGTCCAAACTTGGCTGGTTAGAGGCTCCCTCCACCATGAATTTGCCCAAACTGGGCTGTTTAGAGGCTCCCTCCACCATGAATTGGTCCAAACTGGGCTGGTTAGAGGCTCCCTCCACCATGAATTTCCCAAAACTTGGCTGTTTAGAGGCTCCCTCCACCATTAATTGGTCCAAACTGGGCTGGTTAGAGGCTCCCTCCACCATGAATTTGCCCAAACTGGGGTGGTTAGAGGCTCCCTCCACCATTAATTGGTCCAAACTGGGCTGGTTAGAGGCTCCCTCCACAATTAATTGGTCCAAACTGGGCTAATTAGAGGCTCCCTCCACCATGAATTGGTCCAAACTGGGTTTTTTAGAGGCTCCCTCCACCATGAATTTGCCCAAACTGGGCTGTTTAGAGGCTCCCTCCACCATGAATTGGTCCAAACTGGGCTGGTTAGAGGCTCCCTCCACCATGAATTGGTCCAAACTGGGCTGGTTAGAGGCTCCCTCCACCATGAATTTCCCAAAACTTGGCTGTTTAGAGGCTCCCTCCACCATTAATTGGTCCAAACTGGGCTGGTTAGAGGCTCCCTCCACCATGAATTTGCCCAAACTGGGCTGTTTAGAGGCTCCCTCCACCATGAATTTGCCCAAACTGGGCTGGTTAGAGGCTCCCTCCACCATGAATTGGTCCAAACTGGGCTGGTTAGAGGCTCCCTCCACCATGAATTTGCCCAAACTGGGCTGTTTAGAGGCTCCCTCCACCATGAATTTGCCCAAACTGGGCTGGTTAGAGGCTCCCTCCACCATGAATTGGTCCAAACTGGGCTGGTTAGAGGCTCCCTCCACCATGAATTTGCCCAAACTGGGCTGTTTAGAGGCTCCCTCCACCATGAATTTGCCCAAACTGGGCTGGTTAGAGGCTCCCTCCACCATGAATTGGTCCAAACGGGTTTTTAGAGGCTCCCTTCACCATGAATTGGTCCAAACTTGGCTGTTTAGAGGCTCCCTCCACCATGAATTGGTCCAAACTGGGGTGGTTAGAGGCTCCCTCCACCATGAATTTGCCCAAACTGGGCTGTTTAGAGGCTCCCTCCACCATGAATTGGTCCAAACTGGGTTTTTTAGAGGCTCCCTCCACCATGAATTGGTCCAAACTGGGCTGGTTAGAGGCTCCCTCCACCATGAATTGGTCCAAACTGGGGTGGTTAGAGGCTCCCTCCACCATTAATTGGTCCAAACTGGGCTGGTTAGAGGCTCCCTCCACCATTAATTGGTCCAAACTGGGCTGGTTAGAGGCTCCCTCCACCATGAATTTGCCCAAACTGGGCTGGTTAGAGGCTCCCTCCACCATGAATTGGTCCAAACTGGGGTTTTTAGAGGCTCCCTCCACCATGAATTGGTCCAAACTGGGGTTTTTAGAGTCTCCCTCCACCATGAATTGGTCCAAACTGGGGTTTTTAGAGGCTCCCTCCACCATGAATTTGCCCAAACTCTGCTGGTTAGAGGCTCAATCCACCCTGATTTTCAAAACAAATGTTGGTGCCAACCTCAACTTACTACAAGGGCCAAATTCACTGCTGGTGACAAGCTCTCCTCACTGCAAGTGCCAAATACACACGTTTCAAGGTGTTTTCCTACTGTCAGAGAGGTGGTATTGAGTGTGTAAAGTGTGTAGTTGTTAGGCTGTGATGTTGGGGTAATAGAGGGTCTTTGGTGTGTTAGATGCCCCCAGACATGCTTCCCCTGCTGTCCCAGTGTCATTCCAGAGGTGTTGGCATCATTTCCTGGGGTGTCATAGTGGACTTGGTGACCCTCCAGACACGGATTTGGGTTTCCCCCTTAACGAGTATCTGTTCCCCATAGACTATAATGGGGTTCGAAACCCGTTCGAACACACGAACATTGAGCGGCTGTTCGAATCGAATTTCGAACCTCGAACATTTTAGTGTTCGCTCATCTCTAGCGCTCACTATTCTGCTGGTGCAGTCACTGTGTACATACATTACATTACTTATCCTGTATTATACTCCAGAGCTGTGCTCACTATTCTGCTGGTGCAGTCACTGTGTACATACATTACATTACTTATACTGTATTATACTCCAGAGCTGCGCTCAATATTCTGCTGGTACAGTCACTGTGTACATACATTACATTACTTATCCTGTATTATACTCCAGAGCTGTGCTCACTATTCTGCTGGTGCAGTCACTGTGTACATACATTACATTACTTATACTGTATTATACTCCAGAGCTGCGCTCAATATTCTGCTGGTACAGTCACTGTGTACATACATTACATTACTTATCCTGTATTATACTCCAGAGCTGCGCTCACTATTCTGCTGGTACAGTCACTGTGTACATACATTACATTACTTATCCTGTATCATACTCCAGAGCAGTGCTCACTATTCTGCTGGTACAGTCACTGTGTACATACATTACATTACTTATCCTGTATTATACTCCAGAGCTGCGCTCACTATTCTGCTGGTACAGTCACTGTGTACATACATTACTTATCCTGTATTATACTGCGCTCACTATTCTGCTGGTGCAGTCACTGTGTACATACATTACATTACTTATCCTGTATTATACTCCAGAGCTGCGCTCACTATTCTGCTGGTGCAGTCACTGTGTACATACATTACATTACTTATCCTGTATTATACTCCAGAGCTGCGCTCACTATTCTGCTGGTGCAGTCACTGTGTACATACATTACTTATCCTGTATTATACTCCAGAGCTGCGCTCACTATTCTGCTGGTGCAGTCACTTTGTACATACATTACATTACTTATCCTGTATTATACTCCAGAGCTGCGCTCACTATTCTGCTGGTACAGTCACTGTGTACATACATTACATTACTTATCCTGTATTATACTCCAGAGCTGCGCTCACTATTCTGCTGGTACAGTCACTGTGTACATACATTACATTACTTATCCTGTATTATACTCCAGAGCTGCGCTCACTATTCTGCTGGTACAGTCACTGTGTACATACATTACATTACTTACGCTGTATTATACTCCAGAGCTGCGCTCACTATTCTGCTGGTACAATCACTGTGTACATACATTACTTATCCTGTATTATACTCCAGAGCTGCGCTCACTAGTCTGCTGGTACAGTCACTGTGTACATACATTATATTACTTATCCTGTATTATACTCCAGAGCTGCGCTCACTATTCTGCTGGTACAGTCACTGTGTACATACATTACATTACTTATCCTGTATTATACTCCAGATCTGCGCTCACTATTCTGCTGGTACAGTCACTGTGTACATACATTACTTATCCTGTATTATACTCCAGAGCTGCGCTCACTATTCTGCTGGTGCAGTCACTTTGTACATACATTACATTACTTATCCTGTATTATACTCCAGAGCTGCGCTCACTATTCTGCTGGTACAATCACTGTGTGAATGCATTACATTACTTATCCTGTATTATACTCCAGAGCTGCGCTCACTATTCTGCTGGTGCAGTCACTGTGTACATACATTACATTACTTATCCTGTATTATACCCCAGAGCTGCGCTCACTATTCTGCTGGTGCAGTCACTGTGTACATACATTACATTACTTATCCTGTGTTATACTCCAGAGCTGCGCTCACTATTCTGCTGGTACAGTCACTGTATACATACATTACATTACTTATACTGTATTATACTCCAGAGCTGCGCTCACTATTCTGCTGGTACAGTCACTGTGTACATACATTACATTACTTACGCTGTATTATACTCCAGAGCTGCGCTCACTATTCTGCTGGTACAATCACTGTGTACATACATTACTTATCCTGTATTATACTCCAGAGCTGCGCTCACTATTCTGCTGGTACAGTCACTGTGTACATACATTACATTACTTATCCTGTATTATACTCCAGAGCTGCGCTCACTATTCTGCTGGTACAGTCACTGTGTACATACATTACATTACTTATCCTGTATTATACTCCAGATCTGCGCTCACTATTCTGCTGGTACAGTCACTGTGTACATACATTACTTATCCTGTATTATACTCCAGAGCTGCGCTCACTATTCTGCTGATGCAGTCAATGTGTACATACATTACGTTACTTATCCTGTATTATACTCCAGAGCTGCGCTCACTATTCTGCTGGTGCAGTCACTTTGTACATACATTACATTACTTATCCTGTATTATACTCCAGAGCTGCGCTCACCATTCTGCTGGTACAATCACTGTGTGAATGCATTACATTACTTATCCTGTATTATACTCCAGAGCTGCGCTCACTATTCTGCTGGTACAGTCACTGTGTACATACATTACATTACTTATCCTGTATTATACTCCAGAGCTGCGCTCACTATTCTGCTGGTACAGTCACTGTGTACATACATTACATTACTTATCCTGTATTATACTCCAGAGCTGCGCTCACTATTCTGCTGGTACAGTCACTGTGTACATACATTACATTACTTACGCTGTATTATACTCCAGAGCTGCGCTCACTATTCTGCTGGTACAATCACTGTGTACATACATTACTTATCCTGTATTATACTCCAGAGCTGCGCTCACTATTCTGCTGGTACAGTCACTGTGTACATACATTACATTACTTATCCTGTATTATACTCCAGAGCTGCGCTCACTATTCTGCTGGTACAGTCACTGTGTACATACATTACTTATCCTGTATTATACTCCAGAGCTGCGCTCACTATTCTGCTGGTACAGTCACTGTGTACATACATTACATTACTTATCCTGTATTATACTCCAGATCTGCGCTCACTATTCTGCTGGTGCAGTCACTTTGTACATACATTACATTACTTATCCTGTATTATACTCCAGAGCTGCGCTCACTATTCTGCTGGTACAATCACTGTGTGAATGCATTACATTACTTATCCTGTATTATACTCCAGAGCTGCGCTCACTATTCTGCTGGTACAGTCACTGTGTACATGCATTACATTACTTATCCTGTATTATACTCCAGAGCTGCGCTCACTATTCTGCTGGTGCCGTCACTGTGTACATACATTACATTACTTATCCTGTATTATACTCCAGAGCTGCGCTCACTATTCTGCTGGTACAGTCACTGTGTACATACATTACATTACTTATCCTGTATTATACTCCAGAGCTGCGCTCACTATTCTGCTGGTACAGTCACTGTGTACATACATTACATTACTTATGCTGTATTATACTCCAGAGCTGCGCTCACTATTCTGCTGGTACAATCACTGTGTACATACATTACTTATCCTGTATTATACTCCAGAGCTGCGCTCACTATTCTGCTGGTACAGTCACTGTGTACATACATTACATTACTTATCCTGTATAATACTCCAGAGCTGCGCTCACTATTCTGCTGGTACAGTCACTGTGTACATACATTACATTACTTACGCTGTATTATACTCCAGAGCTGCGCTCACTATTCTGCTGGTACAATCACTGTGTACATACATTACTTATCCTGTATTATACTCCAGAGCTGCGCTCACTAGTCTGCTGGTACAGTCACTGTGTACATATATTATATTACTTATCCTGTATTATACTCCAGAGCTGCGCTCACTATTCTGCTGGTACAGTCACTGTGTACATACATTACATTACTTATCCTGTATTATACTCCAGATCTGCGCTCACTATTCTGCTGGTACAGTCACTGTGTACATACATTACTTATCCTGTATTATACTCCAGAGCTGCGCTCACTATTCTGCTGGTGCAGTCACTTTGTACATACATTACATTACTTATCCTGTATTATACTCCAGAGCTGCGCTCACTATTCTGCTGGTACAATCACTGTGTGAATGCATTACATTACTTATCCTGTATTATACTCCAGAGCTGCGCTCACTATTCTGCTGGTGCAGTCACTGTGTACATACATTACATTACTTATCCTGTATTATACCCCAGAGCTGCGCTCACTATTCTGCTGGCGCAGTCACTGTGTACATACATTACATTACTTATCCTGTATTATACTCCAGAGCTGCGCTCACTATTCTGCTGGTGCAGTCACTGTGTACATACATTACATTACTTATCCTATATTATACTCCAGAGCTGCGCTCACTATTCTGCTGGTACAGTCACTGTGTACATACATTACATTACTTATCCTGTATTATACTCCAGAGCTGCGCTCACTATTCTGCTGGTACAGTCACTGTGTACATACATCACATTACTTATCCTGTATTATACTCCACAGCTGCGCTCACTATTCTGCTGGTACAGTCACTGTGTACATACATTACATTACTTATCCTGTATTATACCCCAGAGCTGCGCTCACTATTCTGCTGGTGCAGTCACTGTGTACATACATTACATTACTTATCCTGTATTATACTCCAGAGCTGCACTCACTATTCTGCTGGTACAGTCACTGTATACATACATTACATTACTTATACTGTATTATACTCCAGAGCTGCGCTCACTATTCTGCTGGTACAATCACTGTGTACATACATTACTTATCCTGTATTATACTCCAGAGCTGCGCTCACTATTCTGCTGGTACAGTCACTGTGTACATACATTACATTACTTATCCTGTATTATACTCCAGAGCTGCGCTCACTATTCTGCTGGTACAGTCACTGTGTACATACATTACATTACTTATCCTGTATTATACTCCAGATCTGCGCTCACTATTCTGCTGGTACAGTCACTGTGTACATACATTACTTATCCTGTATTATACTCCAGAGCTGCGCTCACTATTCTGCTGATGCAGTCAATGTGTACATACATTACATTACTTATCCTGTATTATACTCCAGAGCTGCGCTCACTATTCTGCTGGTGCAGTCACTTTGTACATACATTACATTACTTATCCTGTATTATACTCCAGAGCTGCGCTCACCATTCTGCTGGTACAATCACTGTGTGAATGCATTACATTACTTATCCTGTATTATACTCCAGAGCTGCGCTCACTATTCTGCTGGTACAGTCACTGTGTACATACATTACATTACTTATCCTGTATTATACTCCAGAGCTGCGCTCACTATTCTGCTGGTACAGTCACTGTGTACATACATTACATTACTTATCCTGTATTATACTCCAGAGCTGCGCTCACTATTCTGCTGGTACAGTCACTGTGTACATACATTACATTACTTACGCTGTATTATACTCCAGAGCTGCGCTCACTATTCTGCTGGTACAATCACTGTGTACATACATTACTTATCCTGTATTATACTCCAGAGCTGCGCTCACTATTCTGCTGGTACAGTCACTGTGTACATACATTACATTACTTATCCTGTATTATACTCCAGAGCTGCGCTCACTATTCTGCTGGTACAGTCACTGTGTACATACATTACTTATCCTGTATTATACTCCAGAGCTGCGCTCACTATTCTGCTGGTACAGTCACTGTGTACATACATTACATTACTTATCCTGTATTATACTCCAGAGCTGCGCTCACTATTCTGCTGGTACAGTCACTGTGTACATACATTACATTACTTATCCTGTATTATACTCCAGATCTGCGCTCACTATTCTGCTGGTGCAGTCACTTTGTACATACATTACATTACTTATCCTGTATTATACTCCAGAGCTGCGCTCACTATTCTGCTGGTACAATCACTGTGTGAATGCATTACATTACTTATCCTGTATTATACTCCAGAGCTGCGCTCACTATTCTGCTGGTACAGTCACTGTGTACATGCATTACATTACTTATCCTGTATTATACTCCAGAGCTGCGCTCACTATTCTGCTGGTGCCGTCACTGTGTACATACATTACATTACTTATCCTGTATTATACTCCAGAGCTGCGCTCACTATTCTGCTGGTACAGTCACTGTGTACATACATTACATTACTTATCCTGTATTATACTCCAGAGCTGCGCTCACTATTCTGCTGGTACAGTCACTGTGTACATACATTACATTACTTATCCTGTATTATACTCCAGAGCTGCGCTCACTATTCTGCTGGTGCAGTCACTGTGTACATACATTACATTACTTATCCTGTATTATACTCCAGAGCTGCGCTCACTATTCTGCTGGTGCAGTCACTGTGTACATACATTACATTACTTATCCTGTATTATACCCCAGAGCTGCGCTCACTATTCTGCTGGTACAGTCACTGTGTACATACATTACATTACTTATCCTGTATTATACTCCAGAGCTGCGCTCACTATTCTGCTGGTACAGTCACTGTGTACATACATTACATTACTTATCCTGTATTATACTCCAGAGCTGCGCTCACTATTCTGCTGGTACAGTCACTGTGTACATACATTACATTACTTATCCTGTATTATACCCCAGAGCTGCGCTCACTATTCTGCTGGTGCAGTCACTGTGTACATACATTACATTACTTATCCTGTATTATACTCCAGAGCTGCGCTCACTATTCTGCTGGTACAGTCACTGTGTACATACATTACATTACTTATCCTGTATTATACTCCAGAGCTGCGCTCACTATTCTGCTGGTACAGTCACTGTGTACATACATCACATTACTTATCCTGTATTATACTCCAGAGCTGCACTCACTATTCTGCTGGTACAGTCACTGTGTACATACATTACATTACTTATCCTGTATTATACCCCAGAGCTGCGCTCACTATTCTGCTGGTACAGTCACTGTGTACATACATTACTTATCCTGTATTATACTCCAGAGCTGCGCTCACTATTCTGCTGGTACAGTCACTGTGTACATACATTACATTACTTATCCTGTATTATACTCCAGAGCTGCGCTCACTATTCTGCTGGTGCAGTCACTGTGTACATACATTACATTACTTATCCTGTATTATACTCCAGAGCTGCGCTCACTATTCTGCTGGTACAGTCACTGTGTACATACATTACATTACTTATCCTGTATTATACTCCAGAGCTGCGCTCACTATTCTGCTGGTACAGTCAGTGTGTACATACATTACATTACTTATCCTGTATTATACTCCAGAGCTGCGCTCACTATACTGCTGGTACAGTCACTGTGTACATACATTACATTACTTATCCTGTATTATACTCCAGAGCTGCGCTCACTATTCTGCTGGTACAGTCACTGTGTACATACATTACATTACTTATCCTGTACTATATGGCCACTCCCCCATCCCTCAGGCCATATAGCATATAATCTCCATGATGTAATATGTTGTAATTGAACTTTACTGAAGATATTTGGATTCTATATATATAACGTTCTTTACACTTTTGTTATTGTTTATTACTTTTGTATTATATTTGGTTATTTTTATTTCATGGAGTATTTATTTGATTCTATTCTATTATTATTATTATTATTATTATTATTATTATTATTATTCTTTCTCGTTATATTTTCTCTTATATGGAATCCACATACAATAAATATAATGTATAATAATAATAAATACAATCTAGACTCTGGAACTAATAAGACGACTGCCTGGACAATCCTGAGCCCTGTGCGGTATATAAACTATTGTATCTGTTGTCAGATATTGGGCGATGTATTCATCAGGCCGCGGACGCTGAACACTGGATCTTTATAGGCAGCTGACATTTATCAGGAGAAGAACGATCCTATTTACCCTGCGGACTATAAAAGAGGAGCGATCAGGACGGGGACACTCAGATGGTTCACGGGGGAGGATCAAAATAGAGACTATAAGGGAATGTCTGCGGAAATCCGAGGCCATGAGCAGCTGGACTGAAACATCCCGAACTGCACAGGTAAGTAACAACGTATCATTACATCAATGGCAGATACACCGACAAGTAGCTTAGATCTTCCTATATGTAACACAGCGCATTCGTATTACATGAAATCGTAAAATAGATGGTTTGTCACTTCTTTCATCTTCTTAAAAAAAAATATTGGAAACATTTTGGAATGAAGATTAAAAATCACAGGACAAACGATATAAGGAAAAGACGGACACGGCGGCAAAAACCGCTACAATGGGATTTATTGTAAGAACTGGTGAATGTATCCAGTGTAATAGCGATACATCTAATGAAACATTGTGATAATTGCAAGAAATATAGCAAAATACAATAATGGATACAAAGTATTTAGTAAAATATGGAGATTTATTAAGAGGAATCATTTAACAATGACATTTATTTCACATAATATTGCAAAAAATTTGGCTTTAAATTTAATTATGAAAACAATTTAAAAATATATAAAAAAAATACAAAATTAAATAAAAGAGAACAAAAGGAAAAGAGCGACATTAAGTATCGTAATACTATACAACAAATCGCCCCTGTAAGAAATCGTAATAAGGAGAATCGCGTTGAGATCTTTTGCCGTCTGTGATTTTGTAACCAAAACTTTCTTTGTCTGACAGATGATTTCTTCTTTCTCCGTCTCCTTCTGCAGGAATAGAAGAGATGGAGACATAAGTGTCCGTCCTGATTAGTGCGAGCCCCAAGCCCTGCGCTCTCTGTCCGCCGTCTTGTCTCATAACGTTTGTTAGTTTGATCTTGAAGACATGCTGCTTCTTACCCTGGCGCTGTTCCCGATCCTGATTGCTAGCTCTGCGGGCAAGTGCGTCCCCAATAAGGCAGGTGAGTCGCGTCACACATACAGTATGGCGGTTTGATTCAATGTTTGCTATAAACTTCACTTTCACCATTGCCGGGGGTTTGGCTCTTTTACTAGTTTTTGAGTTTTTTTAACCATAAAACTTTTGACGTAATACAAGAGATCCGCAATCTGTAAGCTCTTGTAGATGTTTAGACTTGGAAATGAAAAACCAGCATTAAATTTGTGCCAATATCTTTAAAGTATTTCCAAATTTTAGCAGAATGGCTGCATCATTTGTAGAATTTTTGTATACACTTGTTATATACAGGCTTTGTTTTACATGCAACAAATAACATAATTATAAAACAAAATTGCAACAATGTATATCCTATAAAATGACATTTCCTGTTCTGGAGGTGACGGGTGATCAGATTTTGCCTTAATTTGACTTCCAGATGTGATCATAGTCCATTGCTATCCCAAATCTATTGTGGCCAAGATCCCAGAGTGCCCGTATGGATGGGAGATCAACCAGTTGGCGCTCGGTGGCGTCTGCTATAACGGAATCATCGAGTCTGGTTATTATCAATTCACCATCCCTGACTTATCTCCAAGGAACAAGTCTTACTGCGGGACACAATCTGATGTGAGCGAAACCTTCACTATTTGGTTTTGTTACTTTTTTTTATTTTTTATTTTACTTTTAGATTAAAATGAGAAACTTTAATATAAATTTAACCCATTGCTACAATTCTTTCTATGATTTTTAGTGAATTTTAGAACCTAAATAATATAAAGATATAATATATAGAATAGGATGGAATATACAGTATAATCGATATAAGATTTCAGTACTTTTGCTTTAACAAATATTTGAGAAATATTGTTCCAATTTTTTCTTTTTTTGTTACAAATCGTTATCTGTCAATGTCATTGGCCAGCAGATATGGATCAGCCCATAAGGTCGCAGCGCCAGTCACAACTTCCTGTTCACAGATGAAACTTCTGCTTGCAGCCTCCATTAGGGGGCGCTCTGATCTGACAGTATTTTGTGCCTACAATTAGAGATCAGTGATCGGGTTTCCCAAAAATTTAATTTGTTACAAATTTTTCAACAATTTTGTGCTAGAATTATAGAAAAACTGCATTTATGCAACTTTCTTACGAGCTTACTCTGCAGCCAAAATGACATCACAAACAGTGAAAAAATTGAAAATAGCAAACATTTTTAGGTATTTTCCTTTTTTAACCATTTTTATACTGCTAATATTGGAGCCCCGAGGGATCTTGAACCTCAGGGTGTCTGATCATTAATTACAATGCAATACATAGAGCAGCCTATAATACATTGCAATACATAGAGCAGCCTGTAATACAATGCAATGCAATATATAGAGCAGCCTATAATACAATGCAATACATAGAGCAGCCTGTAATACAATGCAATACATAGAGCAGCCTGTAATACAATGCAATACAATATATAGAGCAGCCTATAATACAATGCAATACATAGAGCAGCCTGTAATACAATGCAGTACATAGAGCAGCCTGTAATACAATGCAATATATAGAGCAGCCTATAATACAATGCAATACATAGTTCAGCCTGTAATACAATTCAATGCAATATATAGAGCAGCCTATAATAAAATGCAATACATAGAGCAGCCTGTAATACAATACAATGCTAATACATAGAGCAGCCTGTAATACAATGCAATGCAATATATAGAGCAGCCTGTAATACAATGCAATGCAATACATATAGCAGCCTATAATACAATGCAATACATAGAGCAGCCTGTAATACAATGTAATGCAATACATAGAGCAGCCTTCTTCAAATCCTACCGATGCAGAAGTCACTGGCGTTCCTGTATCATTGTCATGCTGCGATTTACCAGAATGTGACGGTTTTGGAAATCCCAGCATATTTACTGCAGATATTTCTCTGCAATGGGGGGGGAGAGGATTAGCCAGAATCCCATCCATTTTGCAGGTCCCTGGCCTTAATGTTGGAGCATATAGAGACATCTTACACAGTTTCTCACCTTGTGCCCTATATAAGATCCATAAGGACCATTCAGTGACTTTGGGTTTATTTTCCAGTTCAAGAACCCAATCTACCACTTTTACAACTCCATAGTCTCCAATGACAGCACGTTGATCGTCAAGAGTCAGCCGGTGAATTACACTTTTACCTGCACTTATCAATCCAATTATCTGGTCAGCCATGCTGCCTTTGACCAAAGGTAAGTTTGCTCCTTGGCTGCCAACGCATTTCCAGTACGGACCCCCCGGGCGCGTTCCACTCATGTATGTTTCAGTCTTACATATTTTTTTCCTTCTTCTAGAGTAGCCACAGTCCATGTGAAGAATGGGAGCTCGGGATCATTTGAAAGCACATTGTCTCTCAATTTCTACTCTGTGAGTCTTTCAAACGCCCCCTCCTCAGCACTGCCCACCTCGCTCTCTTCCTATGCCATGTGCTTGGTCTTATGGGGGTATTTTGCAGGATCCTATAAGCGCCCTTTGTTTGGGACCTCTATAAATGATTTGGTGACGAGACAGTTACATAGAGAGCCCATCTCGCTGCAGATCTGTGGGTTACATAGACAGCCTATAGAGTTCAGTTGGTGCCATGTAATTCCTTATTTGCCCTGTAGGGGCACTGCAGAGGAAGTGAATAGATGCTCTGACATGGAGGACTCAGCACATCTAGGTGTTACATAGACAGCCTATTGATTTCAGTGGGTGCCGTGTAATGCCTCATTTCCCCTGTGGGGGCACTGCAGAGGAACTGAACAGTTTATAGCTGATCACTGTAAGTCCTAGCAGTCGGACAACCTGTGAGCTGTTGTAATGAACATGGGCTATCCATAATACTGAACCCCTTTGGCTGCTTTTTGTCCTGGCCTGTCCATGGCTTGTGTAAGCTCAGTATCACTAAAGTAAATGGGGCTGCAATGTCACACACAACCTGTGGACAAGGGAGGCGCTGTTTCAGGAACAAAGCACCCATGTTTTTTCTATTCCTAAACAACCCCCTTAAGTGAAAGTAACCCATGATGTCACTTCTATCTGAACATAGGGAAGCTCTCCGGAGGGGAAATATACAAGAGACTCCAAACATTCCCATCACAAACATCACTTAATGGATAATTTGGGTCCTTGACACCTTGTGTGTACACTGTAGGTTCTTCTAGAAGAGACCGGTTCTGGAGAATGTTGGGGATCTCTGTGTGATACAACGAGGCAAAATCTACCAGAATTATTTCACACGTTGCATTGCACAATTTTAAGGTGATATCTGTAGTCTGTGACCATGGAGACACTAAGATACAAAGAATCTGTAGAAACAAAACAATAAACAATCGGAAACATTGTTTCTTCTTCTTTATCGACACATTGAATCACTAGGGAAAGCTAAAACAGTCCATACACTGTAACGCCTCTGTATAAGGACCACACCCAGCTATCTCCCTTACACAGTGTGGCGGTAATATGTAACGCTTGAGACTTTCTTTGCAGATGACACTTCTACTCTCCACCTGATAACATTCCATTGATTTCTATTTGTCTTTGTGTTCTTGGTTGTTTTTGTTGCTTTTCTGTTATTGTTGTCTGGAAAGAATGCCAAGTTTTCCACCCAGAAAGAAGCTCCATTTGTGGTGGAAACGTCCGACATCGGATCCGATTTATTTGCTGGGGTTGAAGCCAAAGGAATTAGCAACAGGTATGAAAAGATCAGAAGTGATCAACCATAGGGCGGTACAATGTGTTGTATATAGGGGAGTGTTATGTGGACACTGTATATTATTTGGTAGGATTACTTTGGTTGTATATGACAGTATTATCTTGGTTGTATATGGCAGTATTATCTTGGTTGTATATGTCAGTATATGTCAGTATTATTTTGGTTGTATATGTCAGTATTACTTTGGCTGTATATGGCAGTATTACTTCGGTTGTATATGGCAGTATTACTTTGGTTGTATATGACAGTATTATCTAGGTTGTATATGTCAGTATTACTTTGTCAGTATATGTCAGTATTATTTTGGTTGTATATGTCAGTATTACTTTGGCTGTATATGGCAGTATTACTTCGGTTGTATATGGCAGTATTACTTTGTCAGTATTATTTTGGTTGTATACAGTATGTCAGTATTACTTTGGCTGTATATGGCAGTATTATTTTGGCTGTATATGGCAGTATTACTTTGTCAGTATTATTTTGGTTGCATATGACAGTATTATCTTGGTTGTATATGTCAGTATTACTTTGGCTGTATATGGCAGTATTACTTTGGTTGTATATGGCAGTATTACTTTGGCTGTATATGGCAGTATTGCTTTGGTTGTATATGGCAGTATTACTTTGGCTGTATATGTCAGTATTATTTTGGTTGTATATGGCAGTATTACTTTGGCTGTATATGGCAGTATTGCTTTGGTTGTATATGGCAGTATTACTTTGGCTGTATATGGCAGTATTGCTTTGGTTGTATATGGCAGTATTACTTTGGCTGTATATGTCAGTATTATCTTGGTTGCAAATGACAGTATTATTTTGGTTGTATATGGCAGTATTACTTTGGCTGTATATGACAGTATTATCTTGGTTGTATAGGGCAGTATTACTTTGGCTGTATATGGCAGTATTACTTTGGCTGTATATGTCAATAATATCTTGGTTGTATATGACAGTATTATTTTGGTTGTATATGACAGTATTACTTTGTCAGTATATGTCAGTATTACTTTGGTTGTATATGACAGTATTATCTTGGTTGTATATGGCAGTATTACTTTGCACAAGTTGTTTTCATGGCATTAAGGAGTATATAGCTGAAGAATAACTGTATGAAATATTATGTGTGAGAAAACTTTCCTCGTTGGTGAACGACCGATTCTTATAGTGTTGTCCTATCTGTAAAGAGGAATTTTATAACCAACATTTCTGCTTCTGTTCTTAAGGTTTAAGGTTGTTCTGAACTATTGCTGGGCCACCCCGTCCCCGGACTACGCCTATCACATACAATGGCAACTAATAAGTAAGGGGTAAGACGTCTATTACTACGGTATAGTGTGTACAATGTGGCTGTATACAAGGCTATAGGGGGAACCGATCTGGTCATTTATTACATAGTTACATTTATGGCACAGTGCTATTATAGATTTATATTTATTGTATCATTACATTGATATTATTGTTACATTGATATTATTGTTACATTGATATTATTGTTACATTTATTGTGTAGTTACATTTATATTATTGTTATATTTATTGTGCAGTTACATTTATATTATTGTTACATTTATATTATTGTTACATTGATATTATTGGTTTAGTTATATTTATTACATAGTTACTGTATATTTGTGGAGCAGATGATGATGATGAATATATCACTTAGGTAATGCGCTGTATGAGTCTATAGCCACTGTTATACCGCCCCCTATGTGCAGACATGTTGTTCTTTCTGCAGTTGTCCGTCTGATGACACGATTATTGTACATGAGAATGGGAAGAACAGTCGCGCCACTTTCCAGTTTAACGCCTTCCGCTTCCAGAACGTTCCTAAGTTATCCAAAGTCTGGCTGCACTGTGAGACGTATCTGTGTGACAGCGAGAAGTTCTCCTGCCCTGTGGTACGTACAGAAGAAGATCATCGGCCCATTATATTACACCGAGGACCCAGAGGAGGATTCTGCTGAGAATATTCTAGAAGCGCCTATACATACTATATATACATGTTAGATATATCTGATATGCAACTTTTCTGTTTGTGTCTAAATATTTTGCAAAGCCTTTACACCATGTAGGAGAGGAGTATCTACAAACATTCTGGAAACCATCAACAAGCAGGCTGGCGTAGGAGGGATTATGGCTATACTAGGCCAATAAGACCCACAGCTCATTCCCAACCGATACCCAATAAACACTGAAAGCAGATCAGATCCATTAACACCACCTTGTTGATGGTTTCCAGGCAATGTAACAAACGGTAACACTTGTACATAATCACCGACTGCTACATTCTATCACATGACTGGAGGTTTCTCTGCTCTGTTTTATATTGGTAGACATGCGGAAAAAGGAAACAGCAGAAAGAACAGACGGGAGGCGTCCTGGTGGCGGAGTTTTTACTGCAGAGTATGTATCCTATGAGAGGATCCCGGGGATCCATCCTAAGATGTGACTACGACTCCCTACAATACTGCGCGCCAATGTACAGCATCGGCCGGAACTCTCAGTGTGCATGGGGCCTGAGTCTGTGCCCACACACACTATACAGAGGGGACATGGTGGGCGCTGACTGTCTGTGCGGCCATATAATGCCCCATCTCCTAATATAGAGAATTATTCTCCCTTACACACAATGATCCTGGTATCAAAGTACAAACCAGTAGGGCAGCCAGGATGTGATATATCAGGGGGGTGGAGCTATAGGGGTGACTCCTACACAATAACAGGTCCTACCCCATAGAGCTTACACTCTATCCTGAAGCGCTGATACAGAACAGTGGTGTCCAGTACAGGTGTGTCTATAACTCGTATTCTCTGCTCTTGCTTCAGGTTCTGCATCTTTGGGCTCTCCTGGCCTCGCAGGTAATGTTCTCCAATGGAAACTGCTCAGTATTCCCCAACCCCTTCCCAAATATTCACAATAAAGAAGCTGAGATATGAGGAGCTGATTGTAGACTGGTCACACGATGAGATCTGCTATAGGTGCCGAGAAGCTGCCTGGAACATGGAGGAAAGGACACCCATATAGGTGCCGATACAGGGGCTCTATAGCTCCATAGGCACAGCTACAAGGGCTCTCTACCTCTATAGGGGCAGCTACAAGAGCTCTATACCACTATAGGAGCAGCTACAGGGGCTCTATACCTCTATAGGGACAGCTACAAGAGCTCTATACCACTATAGGAGCAGCTACAGGGGCTCTCTACCTCTATAGGGGCAGCTACAGGGGCTCTATACCTCTATAGGGGCAGCTACAGGGGCTCTATACCTCTATAGGGGCAGCTACAGGGGCTCTATACCTCTATAGGAGCAGCTACAGGGCTATCTATCTCTATAGGGGCAGCTACAGGGGCACTATACCTCTATAGGGGCAGCTACAGGGGCACTATACCTCTATAGGTGCAGCTACAGGGGCTCTATATCTCTATAGGGGCAGCTACAGGGGCTCTCTACCTCTATAGGGGCAGCTACAGGGGCTCTATACCTCTATAGGGGCAGCTACAGGGGCTCTATACCTCTATAGGGGCAGCTACAGGGCTATCTATCTCTATAGGGGCAGCTACAGGGGCACTATACCTCTATAGGGGCAGCTACAGGGGCACTATACCTCTATAGGTGCAGCTACAGGGGCTCTCTACCTCTATAGGACAGCTACAGGGGCTCTCTACCTCTATAGGGGTAACTACAGGGGCTCTCTACCTCTATAGGGGCAGCTACAAGGGCTCTATACCTCTATAGGGGCAGCTACAGGGGCTCTATACCTCTATAGGACAGCTACAGGGGCTCTATACCTCTATAGGGGCAACTACAGGGGCTCTATACCTCTATAGGGGCAGCTACAGGGGCTCTATACCTCTATAGGGGCAGCTACAAGAGCTCTATACCACTATAGGAGCAGCTACAGGGGCTCTCTACCTCTATAGGGGCAGCTACAGGGGCTCTATACCTCTATAGGGGCAGCTACAAGAGCTCTATACCACTATAGGAGCAGCTACAGGGGCTCTCTACCTCTATAGGGACAGCTACAGGGGCTCTATACCTCTATAGGGGTAACTACAGGGGCTCTATACCTCTATAGGACAGCTACAGGGGCACTATACCTCTATAGGGGCAGCTAAAGGGGCACTATACCTCTATAGGTGCAGCTACAGGGGCTCTATACCTCTATAGGACAGCTACAGGGGCTCTCTACCTCTATAGGGGCAGCTACAGGGGCTCTATACCTCTATAGGACAGCTACAGGGGCTCTATACCTCTATAGGGGCAGCTACAGGGGCTCTATACCTCTATAGGGGTAACTACAGGGGCTCTCTACCTCTATAGGGGCAGCTACAAGGGCTCTATACCTCTATAGGGGCAGCTACAGGGGCTCTATACCTCTATAGGACAGCTACAGGGGCTCTCTACCTCTATAGGGACAGCTACAGGGGCTCTATACCTCTATAGGGGTAACTACAGGGGCTCTATACCTCTATAGGGGCAGCTACAAGAGCTCTATACCACTATAGGAGCAGCTACAGGGGCTCTATACCTCTATAGGGGCAGCTACAGGGCTATCTATCTCTATAGGGGCAGCTACAGGGGCTCTATACCTCTATAGGGGCAGCTACAGGGGCTCTATACCTCTATAGGACAGCTACAGGGGCTCTATACCTCTATAGGGGCAGCTACAGGGGCTCTATACCTCTATAGGACAGCTACAGGGGCTCTCTACCTCTATAGGGGCAGCTACAGGGCTATCTATCTCTATAGGGGCAGCTACAGGGGCTCTATACCTCTATAGGGGTAACTACAGGGGCTCTATACCTCTATAGGGGCAGCTACAGGGGCTCTATACCTCTATAGGGGCAGCTACAGGGGCACTATACCTCTATAGGACAGCTACAGGGGCTCTATACCTCTATAGGACAGCTACAGGGGCTCTATACCTCTATAGGGGTAACTACAGGGGCTCTCTACCTCTATAGGGGCAGCTACAAGGGCTCTATACCTCTATAGGGGCAGCTACAGGGGCTCTATACCTCTATAGGACAGCTACAGGGGCTCTCTACCTCTATAGGGACAGCTACAGGGGCTCTATACCTCTATAGGGGTAACTACAGGGGCTCTATACCTCTATAGGGGCAGCTACAAGAGCTCTATACCACTATAGGAGCAGCTACAGGGGCTCTATACCTCTATAGGGGCAGCTACAGGGCTATCTATCTCTATAGGGGCAGCTACAGGGGCTCTATACCTCTATAGGGGCAGATACAGGGGCTCTATACCTCTATAGGACAGCTACAGGGGCTCTCTACCTCTATAGGGGCAGCTACAGGGCTATCTATCTCTATAGGGGCAGCTACAGGGGCTCTATACCTCTATAGGGGCAGCTACAGGGGCTCTATACCTCTATAGGACAGCTACAGGGGCTCTATACATCTATAGGGGTAACTACAGGGGCTCTATACCTCTATAGGGGCAGCTACAGGGGCTCTATACCTCTATAGGGGCAGCTACAAGAGCTCTATACCACTATAGGAGCAGCGACAGGGGCTCTATACCTCTATAGGGGCAGCTACAGGGGCTCTATACCTCTATAGGGGCAGCTACAGGGGCTCTATACCTCTATAGGACAGCTACAGGGGCTCTATACATCTATAGGGGTAACTACAGGGGCTCTATACCTCTATAGGGGCAGCTACAGGGGCTCTATACCTCTATAGGGGCAGCTACAGGGGCACTATACCTCTATAGGGGCAGCTACAGGGGCACTATACCTCTATAGGTGCAGCTACAGGGGCTCTTTACCTCTATAGGGGCAGCTACAGGGGCTCTATACCTCTATAGGGGCAGCTACAGGGCTATCTATCTCTATAGGGGCAGCTACAGGGCTATCTCTATAGGACAGCTACAGGGGCTCTATACCTCTATAGGTGCAGCTACAGGGGCTCTTTACCTCTATAGGACAGCTACAGGGGCTCTATACCTCTATAGGGGCAGCTACAGGGGCTCTCTACCTCTATAGGGGCAGCTACAGGGCTATCTATCTCTATAGGACAGCTACAGGGGCTCTATACCTCTATAGGGGCAGCTACAAGAGCTCTATACCACTATAGGAGCAGCTACAGGGGCTCTATACCTCTATAGGGGCAGCTACAGGGCTATCTATCTCTATAGGGGCAGCTACAGGGGCTCTATACCTCTATAGGTGCAGCTACAGGGGCTCTATACCTCTATAGGAGCAGCTACAGGGGCACTATACCTCTATAGGGGCAGCTACAGGGGCACTATACCTCTATAGGTGCAGCTACAGGGGCTCTCTACCTCTATAGGACAGCTACAGGGGCTTTTTACCCATATAGGTGCTGATACATGGACTCTCTACCTCGATAGGAACAGCTTCAAGGCCTCTCTCCCTCTATAGGTGCTACTACAGGGGCTCTCTACCTCTATAGGGGCAGCTAAAAGGTTTCTCTATCTCTATAGGTGTAGCTATAGGGGCTCTCTATCTTTATAGGAGCAGCTACAGGGGAATGCTACCTCAAATGGTTCCTGGGAAAGCTGGGTACCCCCATAACAATCTCCAGGAACTACTTGCACAATTAAAATATAAGAAATAATAATACAATACATTATAAATCCGGACTCCCATGTCTTAGCAGCGAACACCCTGTAGCGCCCATTATGTTATCACGGTATTTGCCGCTAGACTACAAAGCTGGGTGACAACCCGTGAGGAACCGAATAGGATAACCCAGCTTTCCCAGCAGCTGATATGAGCATATCTAGGATATGAATAACTTTAGGAGTCTCCTGTTCCCTCCTCAGCGCTCTTCCATCAGCTGCTCCTGACAATGGGGATCTACAAGATGCTAGCCTAAAGCTAGCCGACCTCAGAGGGACGTCCCAGGACACAACGCGCACATGAGGCTCCGCGCACTCCAGTCATACACACCCTCAGGAATACAGCGGTCTGCCATCGGCCTCACAGAAGCCTGAAGACGTCTTAGACTATAACTTAGCAGTGGAGTTGGACTCAACGTTCATCTTAAAGGCAGTTTCTGGTCTTATGTCAGTGAAGCTTCGTCTCTGTATAATGAACAATGTCACAACTTTCCAATGGACTTTGTGTTCTCACTTCTATAAGATCTCTGCTTGCAGGCGGTGAATAGGAACATCGAGAAGTTATTGTTACATCCCCTTGTGCAGTGTGCAGACTGATACATTGTAACAAGGACAGGAGCGAGGCTTGTGCGGCCTCACAGGGGACGGTCTGGATGAGGTGCAATGGTAACAAATCCTCAGCAGTGACAGTGCGAGGGCCGTCACCTCTCCTGGGCTCCTTGCAATGGACGCCACTCTATTATTATATTACTGCCCCTCCCCCGGGCATCATCTTATTATACTCTGGGGTCTGAAGAGACCCTTAGTGATTCAAGGATGGGGAAGCCCAAAAATATTAGGTTCAGTAAAGCCGGAGACTTCTGTAAAATCTGAATGAGCCGAATTCTTTACTGACCATTTCTCCATCTCTGGCCAAGGATGCTTCAGCCTCTGCACAAGAATCTTCCCGTCCACTGACAGCAAGCAGAGATCCCGAGGAGGAGAAGGAGGAAGAGGAGAAGGAGGAAGAGGAGAAGGAGGAGGAGGAGAAGGAGGAGGAGGAGGAGAAGAAGGAGGAGGAGAAGAAGGAGGAAGAGGAGAAGGAGGAGGAGAAGAAGAAGGAGGAGGAGAAGGAGGAGGAGGAGAAGGAGGAGGAGGAGAAGGAGGAGAAGGAGGAGGAGGAGAAGGAGGAGGAGGAGAAGGAGGAGGAGGAGAAGGAGGAGGAGGAGAAGGAGGAGGAGAAGGAGGAGGAGAAGGAGGAGGAGGAGAAGGAGGAGGAGAAGGAGGAGGAGAAGGAGGAGGAGAAGGAGGAGGAGGAGAAGGAGGAGGAGAAGGAGAAAGAGAAGGAGGAGGAGAAGGAGGAGAAGAAGGAGGAGAAGAAGGAGGAGAAGAAGGAGGAGGAGGAGAAGGAGGAGGAGAAGGAGGAGGAGAAGGAGAAAGAGGAGGAGAAGGAGGAGGAGAAGGAGAAAGAGGAGGAGAAGGAGGAGGAGAAGGAGGAGAAGGAGGAGGAGGAGGAGGAGAAGGAGAAGAAGGAGGAGAAGGAGGAGGAGAAGGAGGAGGAGAAGGAGGAGGAGAAGGAGGAGGAGAAGGAGGAGAAGGAGGAGGAGAAGGAGGAGGAGAAGGAGGAGGAGAAGGAGGAGAAGGAGGAGGAGGAGGAGGAGAAGGAGAAGAAGGAGGAGAAGGAGGAGGAGAAGGAGGTGGAGAAGGAGGAGGAGGAGAAGGAGAAAGAGGAGGAGAAGGAGGAGGAGAAGGAGAAAGAGGAGGAGAAGGAGGAGGAGAAGGAGGAGGAGAAGGAGGAGGAGAAGGAGAAGAAGGAGGAGAAGAAGGAGGAGAAGAAGGAGGAGAAGAAGGAGGAGAAGAAGGAGGAGAAGGAGGAGAAGGAGGAGGAGAAGGAGGAGGAGAAGGAGGAGGAGAAGGAGGAGGAGAAGAAGGAGGAGGAGAAGGAGGAGAAGGAGGAGGAGAAGGAGGAGACGGAGGAGAAGGAGGAGAAGGAGGAGAAGGAGGAGGAGGAGAAAGAGAAGGAGGAGGAGGAGGAGAAGGAGGAGGAGGAGAAGAAGGAGGAGGAGAAGAAGGAGGAGAAGGAGGAGGAGGAGGAGGAGGAGGAGGAGGAGAAGAAGGAGGAGAAGGAGGAGGAAAAGGAGGAGGAGGAGGAGGAGGAGGAGGAGGAGAAGAAGGAGGAGAAGGAGGAGGAGGAGGAGGAGGAGGAGGAGAAGAAGGAGGAGAAGGAGGAGAAGAAGGAGGAGAAGAAGAAGGAGGAGGAGAAGGAGGAGAAGGCCCAATACAGAAAGTCCATCAGGAAGCTGCAGAACGTTCCATGGTACAGTGAGAAAGCTCTAGTGACATAACCCAGACGTCCTGACCGCTAGCCGCTCGTTCACATGGTGCATTACAATGTAAATAGACATTTTTCATCTTTGTATCGCTTATTCTTAGAAAAAGACAAAAATACATAAAGGAGATTTGTTACCGGCTACTGAGTCCTGGAAGTCTGTCAGCCACCCAGAGCGAGCCAGGGAGAGTGCGACTGCTGCATGACCATAGGGGGCGCTGTCACCTGTGACCGTATGGGAGATCTGTCATGTGTGACCATAGGGGGGCGCTGTCACCTGTGACCATATTGGGGGGCTCTGTCATAGAAAACCATATGAGGGCGTGTGACCATATGGGGGCAATGTCACGGTAGACAATATGAGGGCGCTGTCACGGGTCACCTTTAAGTTGCCCCAATGTAGCAAATAAACTCTAAATCTCAGCAATACAGAAATCAGAACCAGAGATCACGTCCACCCCAGGAACCCAGGCCAAGGAATACAGGAAGTGCTCGAAGTGACCCCAGACTCAGCCCCCACCCCAGGCTTAGCCCCACCACTGGCTCAGCCCCTCCCCAGGCTCAGCCCCTCCCCAGGCTCAGCTCCTCCCCAGGCTCAGCTCCTCCCCAGGCTCAGCCCCCACCCCAGGCTCAGCCCCACCCCAGGCTCAGCCCCCACCCCAGGTTCAGCTCCCTCCAAGCTTAGCCCCACCCCAAGCTCAGCCCCCACCCCCAGGCTCAGCTCCCACCAGTATACAAGACCCCCTTCACTTGTCCTATTACACAGATGTCAGTTCTCCAATCAGAGACAAGGACAGAATAAAGTGCAGGATTTCATAGAAAAAAACAAAATCTCTTATTAAAGTAAATTCCTGGAGTTTTTAGTGACACAAACCAGAAAATGAGAAGTTGATCAGAAGTTCAGGACTTGATCCCGAATGTCCAAAGATGGCAGAAGCCTCCTGCTCTCATCCACTTGGGCTCGTCTGAAGAAAATCCTCAAATTCACTTCTGGTGATTCCAATTACATGGACCCGGACCACGACCTGTCCAGCGGATGGCGCCAGATCCAGTTATACCCCCCCAAACAACAATGACAGCAAAATAAGAACAAGGGGACAAAATTCATTGTATGCAGGAGGCAAAGACAGGTCAGAAGGAAACAGTCAGAAGGCAGGTGATGTCTGCAAGAGGAGGAGAATCCAAAGTACCGGAAATGGCTGCTGTGTGAATAATCGCAACACCAGGATATATATAATATAATATATATATATTATATATAGAATGTATCCTCTATCCAAGAATGTATGTGTGAGCCGTGCACAGTACAACTTCTCCAGTTCTATATATATATCTATACATGGCCAGTGCACAGTACAACTTCTCTCTCTCTCTCTCTCTCTCTATATATATATATAAAACCAGTGCACGGTACCACTTCTCTAGTCCTGTATATATGGACAGTGCACAGTACTACTTCTCTAGTCCTGTATATATGGACAGTGCACAGTACTACTTCTCATGTCCTGTATATATGGACAGTGCACAGTACCACTTCTCTAGTCCTGTATATATGGACAGTGCACAGTACCACTTCTCTAGTCCTGTATATATGGACAGTGCACAGTACTACTTCTCTTGTCCTGTATATATGGGCAGTGCACAGTACTACTTCTCATGTCCTGTATATATGGACAGTGCACAGTACCACTTCTCTAGTCCTGTATATATGGACAGTGCACAGTACCACTTCTCTAGTCCTGTATATATGGACAGTGCACAGTACCACTTCTCTAGTCCTGTATATATGGGCAGTGCACAGTACCACTTCTCTAGTCCTGTATATATGGGCAGTGCACAGTACTACTTCTCTTGTCCTGTATATATGGACAGTGCACAGTACTACTTCTCTAGTCCTGTATATATGGACAGTGCACAGTACTACTTCTCTTGTCCTGTATATATGGGCAGTGCACAGTACTACTTCTCTAGTCCTGTATATATGGACAGTGCACAGTACTACTTCTCTTCTCCTGTATATATGGACAGTGCACAGTACCACTTCTCTAGTCCTGTATATATGGCCAGTGCACAGTACCACTTCTCTAGTCCTGTATATATGGCCAGTGCACAGTACTACTTCTCTAGTCCTGTATATATGGGCAGTGCACAGTACTACTTCTCTAGTCCTGTATATATGGGCAGTGCACAGTACCACTTCTCTAGTCCTGTATATATGGGCAGTGCACAGTACCACTTCTCCTGTCCTGTATATATGGACAGTGCACAGTACCACTTCTCTAGTCCTGTATATATGGACAGTGCACAGTACCACTTCTCTAGTCCTGTATATATGGGCAGTGCACAGTACCACTTCTCTAGTCCTGTATATATGGACAGTGCACAGTACCACTTCTCTTGTCCTGTATATATGGACAGTGCACAGTACCACTTCTCTAGTCCTGTATATATGGACAGTGCACAGTACCACTTCTCTAGTCCTGTATATATGGACAGTGCACAGTACTACTTCTCCTGTATATATGGACAGTGCACAGTACCACTTCTCTTGTCCTGTATATATGGGCAGTGCACAGTACTACTTCTCTAGTCCTGTATATATGGACAGTGCACAGTACTACTTCTCTAGTCCTGTATATATGGACAGTGCACAGTACTACTTCTCATGTCCTGTATATATGGACAGTGCACAGTACCACTTCTCTAGTCCTGTATATATGGACAGTGCACAGTACCACTTCTCTAGTCCTGTATATATGGACAGTGCACAGTACCACTTCTCTAGTCCTGTATATATGGGCAGTGCACAGTACCACTTCTCTAGTCCTGTATATATGGGCAGTGCACAGTACTACTTCTCTTGTCCTGTATATATGGACAGTGCACAGTACTACTTCTCTAGTCCTGTATATATGGACAGTGCACAGTACTACTTCTCTTGTCCTGTATATATGGGCAGTGCACAGTACTACTTCTCTAGTCCTGTATATATGGACAGTGCACAGTACTACTTCTCTTCTCCTGTATATATGGACAGTGCACAGTACCACTTCTCTAGTCCTGTATATATGGCCAGTGCACAGTACCACTTCTCTAGTCCTGTATATATGGCCAGTGCACAGTACTACTTCTCTAGTCCTGTATATATGGGCAGTGCACAGTACTACTTCTCTAGTCCTGTATATATGGGCAGTGCACAGTACCACTTCTCTAGTCCTGTATATATGGGCAGTGCACAGTACCACTTCTCCTGTCCTGTATATATGGACAGTGCACAGTACCACTTCTCTAGTCCTGTATATATGGACAGTGCACAGTACCACTTCTCTAGTCCTGTATATATGGACAGTGCACAGTACCACTTCTCTAGTCCTGTATATATGGGCAGTGCACAGTACCACTTCTCTAGTCCTGTATATATGGGCAGTGCACAGTACCACTTCTCTAGTCCTGTATATATGGACAGTGCACAGTACCACTTCTCTTGTCCTGTATATATGGGCAGTGCACAGTACCACTTCTCTAGTCCTGTATATATGGGCAGTGCACAGTACTACTTCTCTTGTCCTGTATATATGGACAGTGCACAGTACTACTTCTCTAGTCCTGTATATATGGGCAGTGCACAGTACCACTTCTCTAGTCCTGTATATATGGACAGTGCACAGTACCACTTCTCCTGTCCTGTATATATGGACAGTGCACAGTACCACTTCTCTTCCTCTGTATATATGGACAGTGCACAGTACCACTTCTTTAGTCCTGTATATATGGACAGTGCACAGTACCACTTCTTTTGTCCTGTATATATGAGCAGTGCACAGTACCACTTCTTTAGTCCTGTATATATGGACAGTGCACAGTACTACTTCTCTTGTCCTGTATATATGGACAGTGCACAGTACCACTTCTCTAGTCCTGTATATATGGACAGTGCACAGTACCACTTCTCCTGTATATATGGACAGTGCACAGTACCACTTCTCTAGTCCTGTATATATGGACAGTGCACAGTACCACTTCTCTTATCCTGTATATATGGACAGTGCACAGTACCACTTCTCTAGTCCTGTATATATGGACAGTGCACAGTACCACTTCTCTAGTCCTGTATATATGGACAGTGCACAGTACCACTTCTTTAGTCCTGTATATATGGACAGTGCACAGTACCACTTCTCTAGTCCTGTATATATGGACAGTGCACAGTACCACTTCTCTAGTCCTGTATATATGGACAGTGCACAGTACCACTTCTCTTGTATATATGGGCAGTGCACAGTATCACTTCTCTTGTATATATGGGCAGTGCACAGTATCACTTCTCCTGTCCTGTATATATGGACAGTGCACAGTACCACTTCTCTTCCTCTGTATATATGGGCAGTGCACAGTACCACTTCTCTTCCTCTGTATATATGGGCAGTGCACAGTATCACTTCTCTTGTATATACGGACAGTGCACAGTACCACTTCTCCTGTCCTGTATATATGGGCAGTGCACAGTACCACTTCTCTTGTATATATGGACACTGCACAGTATCACTTCTCTTGTCCTGTATATATGGGCAGTGCACAGTACCACTTCTCTTGTATATATGGACAGTGCACAGTATCACTTCTCTTGTATATATGGACAGTGCACAGTACCACTTCTCTTGTATATATGGACAGTGCACAGTATCACTTCTCTTGTCCTGTATATATGGGCAGTGTACAGTACCACTTCTCCTGTATATATGGGCAGTGCACAGTACTACTTCTCCTGTATATATGGGCAGTGCACAGTACCACTTCTCTTGTATATATGGGCAGTGCACAGTACTACTTCTCCTGTATATATGGGCAGTGCACAGTACCACTTCTCTTGTATATATGGACAGTGCACAGTATCACTTCTCTTCTCCTGTATATACGGACAGCGCACAGTACCACTTCTCCTGTATATATGGGCAGTGCACAGTACCACTTCTCCTGTCCTGTATGCTGAGAGTAGGTCTTAATCTTGATATTACTGCACAGTATCACTTCTAGTATATAAGCCAGTATACAGAGTCCGTCTCCCTAGTCCTTCCCTATATACACTATATGGTGTATATATACTGCAGGCTGGTACATTATAGATTATATAGGGGGGATAGATATAATATTCTCAGTTTATCTTCGTGACGTCCTGTGGTCGCTCCAGTTGTGACTCTCTCTGACCATTGTAGCAGGTAATGAGGAACCAACAATGGTGGGAATCAGAAATCTAGAAGAGAAGATCAGGAGGTCCAACTCCACCACCAGCAGCCAGCGGATGAGGATTAGATTGTCAGCTCTTGGGTTTATTCAATGCACAATAATCTCATCGTCCTGTAATAAGAAGAGACAAAGCCGAACATTGTAATAATAAGAGGAAGAAGGACGAACATGAGAGCAAGACGGAGGGAAACTACATGACAAAGTCACCACTGCACCACATGTATATAGCGCCAACATACTGCGCAGCGCTGTACAATATAACCACATATACAAATCCATTTATTACACCTATGGAAACACTAGCGGATTACTGTACCTATAAATATAATGGACGGGCTGCGAATAACAACAATGTGATGGTATCGCTGCAGCTCATTCTCTGCATTGTGTGGATGTAATCGCAGGTATATACTGTATATAATTCTATATGTACAGCCGGTATAACCTGGGTATCTCCTGTATATAATATATATGTACAGCTGGTATAACCTGGGTATATACTGTATATAATTCTATATGTACAGCCGGTATAACCTGGGTATATAATGTATATAATTCTATATGTACAGCCGGTATAACCTGGGTATATAATGTATATAATTCTATATGTACAGCCGGTATAACCTGGGTATATACTGTATATAATTCTATATGTACAGCCGGTATAACCTGGGTATCTCCTGTATATAATATATATGTACAGCTGGTATAACCTGGGTATATACTGTATATAATTCTATATGTACAGCCGGTATAACCTGGGTATATACTGTATATAATTCTATATGTACAGCCGGTATATCCTGGGTATGTACTGTATATAATTCTATATGTACAGCTGGTATAACCTGGGTATCTCCTGTATATAATATATATGTACAGCTGGTATAACCTGGGTATATACTGTATATAATTCTATATGTACAGCCGGTATAACCTGGGTATATACTATATATAATTCTATATGTACAGGCGATATAACCTGGGTATATACTGTATATAATTATATATGTACAGCCGGTATAACCTGGGTATATACTGTATATAATTCTATATGTACAGCCGGTATAACCTGGGTATATACTGTATATAATTCTATATGTACAGCCGGTATAACCTGGGTATATACTGTATATAATTGTATATGTACAGCCGGTATAACCTGGGTATATACTGTATATAATTGTATATGTACAGCCGGTATAACCTGGGTATATACTGTATATAATTGTATATGTACAGCCGGTATAACCTGGGTATATACTGTATATAATTATATATGTACAGCCGGTATAACCTGGGTATATACTGTATATAATATATATGTACAGCTGGTATAACCTGGGTATATACTGTATATAATTCTATATGTACAGCCGGTATAACCTGGGTATATACTGTATATAATTCTATATGTACAGGCGATATAACCTGGGTATATACTGTATATAATTATATATGTACAGCCGGTATAACCTGGGTATATACTGTATATAATTCTATATGTACAGCCGGTATAACCTGGGTATATACTGTATATAATTCTATATGTACAGCCGGTATAACCTGGGTATATACTGTATATAATTGTATATGTACAGCCGGTATAACCTGGGTATATACTGTATATAATTGTATATGTACAGCCGGTATAACCTGGGTATATACTGTATATAATTGTATATGTACAGCCGGTATAACCTGGGTATATACTGTATATAATTCTATATGTACAGCCGGTATAACCTGGGTATATACTGTATATAATTATATATGTGCAGCCGGTATAACCTGGGTATATACTGTATATAATATATATGCACAGCCGGTATAACCTGGGTATATACTGTATATAATATATATGCACAGCCGGTATAACCTGGGTATATATTGTATATAATTCTATATGTACAGCTGGTATAACCTGGGTATATACTGTATATAATTATATATGTACAGCTGGTATAACCTGGGTATCTCCTGTATATAATTATATAAGTACAGCCGGTATAACCTGGGTATATATTGTATATAATTCTATATGTACAGCCGGTATAACCTGGGTATATACTGTATATAATTATATATGTACAGCTGGTATAACCTGGGTATCTCCTGTATATAATTATATATGTACAGCCGGTATAACCTGGGTATATACTGTATATAATTCTATATGTACAGCCGGTATAACCTGGGTATATACTGTATATAATATATATGTACAGCCGGTATAACCTGGGTATATACTGTATATAATTATATATGTACAGCCGGTATAGCCTGGGTATATACCGTATATAATTCTATATGTACAGCCGGTATAACCTGGGTATATACTGTATATAATTATATATGTACAGCCGGTATAACCTGGGTATATACTGTATATAATTATATATGTACAGCCGGTATAACCTGGGTATATACCGTATATAATTCTATATGTACAGCCGGTATAACCTGGGTATATACAGTATATAATTCTATATGTACAGCCGGTATAACCTGGGTATATACAGTATATAATTCTATATGTACAGCCGGTATAACCTGGGTATATACAGTATATAATTCTATATGTACAGCCGGTATAACCTGGGTATATACTGTATATAATTATATATGTGCAGCCGGTATAACCTGGGTATATACTGTATATAATTCTATATGTACAGCCGGTATAACCTGGGTATATACTGTATATAATTATATATGGACAGCTGGTATAACCCGGGTATCGCCTGTACCCACCTCATGTGACCCTAGTAGAGGATCATGTAAATCATCTGGGAATTCTGGTAGGGGCATTGGGAATCCTTGCTTCCCCTTCAGCCAGTACGTTCTCTGCTTCCCCTTCCCCTATAATACAGGGAGATTATTGGTTACATATTATTTCATGTTTCTACAATATAAAGCTACAAATCTCATTGACTAACAGTAAATATTTTGCTTTGCTGATCCTCAGATAAATCAACCTTATACTCTAGTTACATCCAGAGCCGCAGTCAAAGATCCGTTAACTCTTTGCACTCCTGCCTGCTGCGCCCTGGTGGTTCAGTATCTGTGTGTGGTGCATTGTGGGAGATGTAGTGTGCGCTAGAACTGTGGCTTATGTATATCACTGATAGACTTGACAAATTCTAGCTGGCAGATTTGCAGCTCTGGATGTTACTGGAGTATACAGTACAGTATGTCTTATGGATAATACAACACATGTATGGACTGATGTTTTTACCTTCACTTTGATCCATCCTCTCTCTGCTATCACGTATCCCCCGATTTGCTCCAGAGCGCTGGCTGTGGTCTCAGAGATGTGAATCCTCAGGGCTGCGGAGGAGAGAACACAGCGGCGCATCAATCAGACACTCACAACATCTGCATGGGCTGGAGATCTGGACCTAAATGTCTGGAGACCTCTCATTCTGCTCCAAAATATTGTCATATAGTGACTACACATTAGTCCCATACAGTGGCGTAACTAGGAATGGCGGGGCCCCGTGGCGAACTTTTGACATGGGGCCCCCCCGACACCGAAGATCTCGACCGAGTCCCTCCTACGCATTCCTGCGCGCTCTATTATGTCCCATAGTGGCCCCTGCACACAGTATTATACCCCATAGTAGCCCCTGCACACAGTATTATGTCCCATAGTAGCCCCTGCACACAGTATTATGTCCCATAGTGGCCCCTGCACACAGTATTATGTCCCATAGTAGCCCCTGCACACAGTATTATGCCCCATAGTGGCCCCTGCACACAGTATTATGTCCCATAGTGGCCCCTGCACACAGTATTATCCCCCATAGTGGCCCCTGCACACAGTATTATGTCCCATAGTGGCCCCTGCACACAGTATTATGTCCCATAGTGGCCCCTGCACACAGTATTATGTCCCATAGTGGCTCCTGCACACAGTATTATGTCCCATAGTGGCCCCTGCACACAGTATTCTGTCCCATAGTGACCCCTGCACACAGTATTATGCCCCATAGTGGCCCCTGCACACAGTATTATCCCCCATAGTGACCCCTGCACACAGTATTATACCCCATAGTAGCCCCTGCACACAGTATTATGTCCCTTAGTGGCCCCTGCACACAGTATTATACCCAATAGTGGCCCCTGCACACAGTATTATGTCCCATAGTGGCCCCTGCACACAGTATTATGTCCCATAGTGGCCCCTGCACACAGTATTATGTCCCATAGTGGCCCCTGCACACAGTATTATCCCCCATAGTGGCCCCTGCACACAGTATTATGTCCCATAGTGGCCCCTGCACACAGTATTATGTCCCATAGTGGCCCCTGCACACAGTATTATGTCCCATAGTGGCCCCTGCACACAGTATTATCCCCCATAGTGGCCCCTGCACACAGTGTTATACCCAATAGTGGCCCCTGCACACAGTATTATACCCAATAGTGGCCCCTGCACACAGTATTATCCCCCATAGTGGCCCCTGCACACAGTATTATGTCCCTTAGTGGCCCCTGCACACAGTGTTATACCCAATAGTGGCCCCTGCACACAGTATTATGTCCCATAGTGGCCCCTGCAAACAGTATTATGTCCCATAGTGGCCCCTGCACACAGTATTATGTCCCTTAGTGGCCCCTGCACACAGTGTTATACCCAATAGTGGCCCCTGCACACAGTATTATGTCCCATAGTGACCCCTGCACACAGTATTATCTCCCATAGTGGCCACTGCACACAGTATTATGTCCCATAGTGACCCCTGCACACAGTATTATGCCCCATAGTGGCCCCTGCACACAGTGTTATACCCAATAGTGGCCCCTGCACACAGTATTATGCCCCATAGTGACCCCTGCACACAGTATTATGTCCCTTAGTGGCCCCTGCACACAGTATTATGTCCCTTAGTGGCCCCTACAGGACTAAATACTGTCACCGCTGACCGCTATACCAGGACAAATTGTGGATAAAAAAAAATCTGGTCCTGTGCATTACAATTTAGTAACTCCATGTGCCTCATATTAATAACAGTTAACCCCATCATCTCCCTCACATTAAGCCTTGTGTACCTCACATAAGAGTTACTGATATGTGAGAGACATGGAGGTAATAATAAAGTATCTTCATTATTATTACCCCCATATGTCTCACATATCAGTAACTCTTATGGTGAGGCACACAGGGGTTATTGTGAGGGAGATGATGGGGTTAACTGCTATTACTATGAGGCACATGGAGTTACTAAAACACAAGTAATCCCCCCATATGCCTGATAGTAATAAGTATAGTAACCCCAGTACGTACCTGTGTAGCTTCAGTTTCATTTTCCTTCTTCCTTTCTTCCTCCAGTGCAGGACGGCAGGAATAAGCCCCGCCTCCTCCTCTCATTGGTGGGCAGAGGACAGCAGAGAAAGGGAGGGGGGAGAGAGGGAGAGCGTCCTGCAGCGCTGACAGGAGACAGACCTACAGCTCCTGTGTCTCAGCCATTGCTGCAGCTTCGGGGCCCCCTGTTGGTGGAAAGTATTCCACCAACAGGGGGCCCCGATCATTATACTCGGGGGTCCGAAAAGACCTCCGAGAATAATGATAGCAGCGGTAGCAGCTGTCACCAGGCCCCTAATGTCCCGGACCCTGTGGCAGCTGCTACCGCTGCGATGGTGGTAGTTACGCCACTGGTCCCATACTGTGCTCATATAATAGTGTCATACAGTGCACACATAATACTGTCATACAGTGCTCATATAATACTGTCATACAGGGCTCACATAATACTGTCATACTGTGCTCATATAATACTGTCATACTGTGCTCATATAATACTGTCATACAGGGCTCATATAATACTGTCATACAGGGCTCATATAATACTGTTATACAGTGCTCATATACTACCATACAGTGCTCATATAATACTGTCATACAGTGCTCATATAATACTGTCATACTGTGCTCATATAATACTGTCATACAGTGCTCATATAATACTGTCATACAGTGCTCATATAATACTGTTATACAGTGCTCATATACTACCATACAGTGCTCATATAATACTGTCATACAGTGCTCATATAATACTGTTATACAGTGCTCATATACTACCATACAGTGCTCATATAATACTGTCATACAGTGCTCATATAATACTGTTATACAGTGCTCATATAATACTACCATACAGTGCTCATATAATACTGTCATACAGTGCTCATATAATACTGTCATACAGGGCTCATATAATACTGTCATACAGTGCTCATATAATACTGTCATACAGTGCTCATATAATACTGTTATACAGTGCTCATATACTACCATACAGTGCTCATATAATACTGTCATACAGTGCTCATATAATACTGTTATACAGTGCTCATATACTACCATACAGTGCTCATATAATACTGTCATACAGTGCTCATATAATACTGTTATACAGTGCTCATATAATACTACCATACAGTGCTCATATAATACTGTCATACAGTGCTCATATAATACTGTTATACAGTGCTCATATACTACCATACAGTGCTCATATAATACTGTCATACAGTGCTCATATAATACTGTTATACAGTGCTCATATAATACTACCATACAGTGCTCATATAATACTGTCATACAGTGCTCATATAATACTGTCATACAGTGCTCATATAATACTGTTATACAGTGCTCACATAATACTACCATACAGTGCTCATATAATACTGTCATACAGTGCTCATATAATACTGTTATACAGTGCTCACATAATACTACCATACAGTGCTCATATAATACTGTCATACAGTGCACACATAATACTGTCATACAGTGCACACATACTACTACCATACAGTGCTCATATAATACTGTCATACAGTGCTCATATAATACTGTTATACAGTGCTCATATAATACTGTCATACAGGGCTCACATAATACTGTCATACAGTGCTCACATAATACTGTCATACAGTGCACATATAATACTGTCATACAGTGCTCACATAATACTGTCATACTGTGCTCATATAATACTGTCATACAGTGCTCATATAATACTGTTATACAGTGCTCACATAATACTACCATACAGTGCTCATATAATACTGTCTTACAGTGCACACATAATACTGTCATACAGTGCACACATAATACTACCATACAGTGCTCATATAATACTGTCATACAGTGCTCATATAATACTGTTATACAGTGCTCATATAATACTGTCATACAGGGCTCACATAATACTGTCATACAGTGCACATATAATACTGTCATACAGTGCTCACATAATACTGTCATACTGTGCTCATATAATACTGTCATACAGGGCTCACATAATACTGTCATACTGTGCTCATATAATACTGTCATACAGTGCTCATATAATACTGTTATACAGTGCTCATATAATACTACCATACAGTGCTCATATAATACTGTCATACAGTGCTCATATAATACTGTTATACAGTGCTCATATACTACCATACAGTGCTCATATAATACTGTCATACAGTGCTCATATAATACTGTTATACAGTGCTCATATAATACTACCATACAGTGCTCATATAATACTGTCATACAGTGCTCATATAATACTGTCATACAGGGCTCACATAATACTGTCATACAGTGCTCACATAATACTACCATACAGTGCTCATATAATACTGTCATACAGTGCTCATATAATACTGTTATACAGTGCTCACATAATACTGTCATACAGTGCTCATATAATACTGTTATACAGTGCTCACATAATACTACCATACAGTGCTCATATAATACTGTCATACAGTGCTCATATAATACTGTTATACAGTGCTCATATAATACTGTCATACAGTGCTCATATAATACTGTTATACAGTGCTCATATAATACTGTTATACAGTGCTCACATAATACTGTCATACAGGGCTCACATAATACTGTCATACAGTGCACATATAATACTGTCATACAGTGCTCACATAATACTGTCATACTGTGCTCATATAATACTGTCATACAGGGCTCACATAATACTGTCATACAGTGCTCACATAATACTACCATACAGTGCTCATATAATACTGTCATACAGTGCTCATATAATACTGTTATACAGTGCTCACATAATACTGTCATACAGTGCTCATATAATACTGTTATACAGTGCTCACATAATACTACCATACAGTGCTCATATAATACTGTCATACAGTGCTCATATAATACTGTTATACAGTGCTCATATAATACTGTCATACAGTGCTCATATAATACTGTTATACAGTGCTCATATAATACTGTTATACAGTGCTCACATAATACTACCATACAGTGCTCATATAATACTGTCATACAGTGCTCATATAATACTGTCATACAGTGCTCATATAATACTGTCATACAGTGCTCATATAATACTGTCATACAGTGCTCATATAATACTGTTATACAGTGCTCACATAATACTACCATACAATGCTCCAGGGTTTACCTACGTAAACTGTTGCTTTCCATCCGTGATGCCGTATTAACTGTATCCCCAAATAGACAGTACCTCGGCATGGTCACGCCGACCACCCCGGCCACCACCGGACCTGCAGGCAGAACACAGCAGAGATGAGCGTGTAATAGGGATACACAACGCAACGCTGCAAAATTCTAGTTCCTTCCTCCAATGGGACTATAAACAGGACAGAAAAATGCTACAAAGTAACAACGCGACCAGAGACAGAAGGGTTAATGGTTTAGTGTAAATCCTATGAAGATTTGGTGTGACCTTTGCCCTTTGCTCCTCTGGATACATTTGCAGAGAGTTTCTGTAGAGACTCGGCAGGGTTGTTGTTCCAAACCTCTTGGAATCTGTCAGGAATATAAATATCCGTCATCCCACTTCTGCACCGAGCAGTCGTCCTTCTCTTCTGTGCGGCATCTGTAGTTGGGCAGCACTGTCACTTTAAGGTTGCTCTGCCTACTGGTCCATCTGTGCCAGGGTCCGCTCCGCTAGTCAGAGGATTGGGATGTGGAGCCAGTCCGGGCAGTGGTCAGTGTCCAGGCACAGGCTGAGCGGGCTCTTGTATCCTGACTCTTACCTTGCTCAGGTGCCTGTGATTACATTGGTTTTCAGGCTTTGTGTTCTCAGCGCCTTGTCCTATTCTCCACTGATCTCAGAATTTACAGATTTCGGATTGCTCTCTGCGCTGTCTCCTTTCTGCATGTTTTGGTTTTATCTGTGACCGCCTGGAATGTGGCTGCAACTTCTGATCTTCCTCTTGGCTATTCCCATTCTGTCCTGGTTTTGACTCTTTCTTGTGAATTACTTTCTTGCCCACTACAGGGTTTCCTTACTTGTAGATGATTTCTGATACCTGAATATGAGGCTGCAAAGTGCGTCCTGCCTTGTACCAGGCTCAGGAGAGAAGCTCAAGGAATGCTCTGACCCTGTGAACTGGAGCATGGAGGGATATAGATAGAAGGCTTATCTGCAGTGTATACATGATGTATGTACACAGTGACTGCACCAGCAGAATAGTGAGCGCAGCTCTGGAGTATAATACAGGATAAGTAATGTAATGTATGTACACAGTGACACTACCAGCAGAATAGTGAGCGCAGCTCTGGAGTATAATACAGGATAAGTAATGTAATGTATGTACACAGTGACTGCACCAGCAGAATAGTGAGCGCAGCTCTGGAGTATAATACAGGATAAGTAATGTAATGTATGTACACAGTGACTGCACCAGCAGAATAGTGAGCGCAGCTCTGGAGTATAATACAGGATAAGTAATGTAATGTATGTACACAGTGACACTACCAGCAGAATAGTGAGCGCAGCTCTGGAGTATAATACAGGATAAGTAATGTAATGTATGTACACAGTGACTGCACCAGCAGAATAGTGAGCGCAGCTCTGGAGTATAATACAGGATAAGTAATGTAATGTATGTACACAGTGACTGCACCAGCAGAATAGTGAGCGCAGCTCTGGAGTATAATACAGGATAAGTAATGTAATGTATGTACACAGTGACACTACCAGCAGAATAGTGAGCGCAGCTCTGGAGTATAATACAGGATAAGTAATGTAATGTATGTACACAGTGACTGCACCAGCAGAATAGTGAGTGCAGCTCTGGAGTATAATACAGGATAAGTAATGTAATGTATGTACACAGTGACTGCACCAGCAGAATAGTGAGCGCAGCTCTGGGGTATAACACAGGATAAGTAATGTAATGTATGTACACAGTGACTGTACCAGCAGAATAGTGAGCGCAGCTCTGGAGTATAATACAGGATAAGTAATGTAATGTATGTACACAGTGACTGTACCAGCAGAATAGTGAGCGCAGCTCTGGAGTATAATACAGGATAAGTAATGTAATGTATGTACACAGTGACTGCACCAGCAGAATAGTGAGCGCAGCTCTGGAGTATAATACAGGATAAGTAATGTAATGTATGTACACAGTGACTGCACCAGCAGAATAGTGAGCGCAGCTCTGGAGTATAATACAGGATAAGTAATGTAATGTATGTACACAGTGACTGTACCAGCAGAATAGTGAGCGCAGCTCTGGGGTATAATACAGGATAAGTAATGTAATGTATGTACACAGTGACTGTACCAGCAGAATAGTGAGTGCAGCTCTGGAGTATAATACAGGATAAGTAATGTAATGTATGTACACAGTGACTGTACCAGCAGAATAGTGAGCGCAGCTCTGGAGTATAATACAGGATAAGTAATGTAATGTATGTACACAGTGACTGCACCAGCAGAATAGTGAGCGCAGCTCTGGAGTATAATACAGGATAAGTAATGTAATGTATGTACACAGTGACTGCACCAGCAGAATAGTGAGCGCAGCTCTGGAGTATAATACAGGATAAGTAATGTAATGTATGTACACAGTGACACTACCAGCAGAATAGTGAGCGCAGCTCTGGAGTATAATACAGGATAAGTAATGTAATGTATGTACACAGTGACTGCACCAGCAGAATAGTGAGTGCAGCTCTGGAGTATAATACAGGATAAGTAATGTAATGTATGTACACAGTGACTGCACCAGCAGAATAGTGAGCGCAGCTCTGGAGTATAATACAGGATAAGTAATGTAATGTATGTACAAAGTGACTGCACCAGCAGAATAGTGAGCGCAGCTCTGGAGTATAATACAGGATAAGTAATGTAATGTATGTACACAGTGACACTACCAGCAGAATAGTGAGCGCAGCTCTGGAGTATAATACAGGATAAGTAATGTAATGTATGTACACAGTGACTGTACCAGCAGAATAGTGAGCGCAGCTCTGGAGTATAGTACAAGACTCATGTACCTGTGTTCAGACCTATCCGCAGCTTCAGCTTTGTCTCGGGCTTGTGTCGGATGTTGAAGGTGAGCATAGCACTGAGGAAGTGCAGAGACATGATGGAGATTTCTTCCACGTGCCTTATACCATTGCGAATGGGGAGACCACTGGCCACCATATAAGCATCTCCAATGGTTTCCACCTGCAAAAAAATCCATCTTTTGATTGTGCAGCAGTATTGCAGCGTGCTGTGACTACTTACAGTCTGTACATGGGCAGGGCTCGGCTCGGGGGTTGTATATAAGCTTTGATGGGGCTGCTGAATGAGAAGTTGGGGCTATTCGTGGGTATAACATAAAGCGTTGATATCAGCAAGTGAACCCCCCCAGGATCATTGGACCCCTCAGCAGGAATATGCTGGATTATCCAAATACATGTAATAGTATATAATAAGTGACTTATATACATTATAAGAAGCCCTATATCACATATATATATACAGTATATATACACACAGTACACACAGACACCTCAGTCCCATCTTACCTTGTACACGTCATATGACTTGATAATCTCATCAAACAAGCTGTACAGATCATTGAGTAAATCCACAACCTGGAGCGGGGTGCTGGCTGAGCAGAGTTTAGTGAACCCCACAATGTCGGAGAAGAAGATGGTGACCGAGCTGAAGCTCTCCGGTTCCACCGATTTGCCAGACATGAGCTGCTCTGCAATGAAGCTGAACATTGAATATACAATGATTCCTCAAATATAATACTGCAGAAAGTCCTGACATCACATGGACACTGGAGGCAAGTGGGGGGATACAAAGTCATCCTGCATATATGAGCGCCGCTGAGCTGTCCGGAGGTGGCTGTCAGTGACAAGCTTGCTGACTGTTTCCAATATCAACCAGCAGAATTGGGACCCTACAATATTAGTGTATGATATAACATTGTGGTTCACATTCCTGCTCACATTGTTACAATGTATCTAGTCTTGGTGTAGCCATGAAAGCTTTTGGCTGGAGAGGATTGCTGATTCTGATACATTGTAGCAAACCTGCACCTCTCTATCAGCAATTATGTAGGGACATCACAAGTCCTGAACTACAACCGATCCTATTATAAGAACTCAGAACAGATAACCCAGTATAATGCTGCCACCTAGTGGACACTTATATGTACAGCAGATGAAACATTGTATACCCAGTGGAGAATTTCTAGCCAATGTATCGGCTAATAGGAGCCATTTCCTATGTGGGGATCGAGTCTGATCATTGCAGATTGTGTTTGAACCTTTATTGACCAACATAACAGTTTCAACAAGACTCCGCCGCGCTCGGGTGGGCTCAGGGTTATCGCACCTTGGTAACATGGTGGACAGCAGCTTGTCAGTCTTCTTCTTCTCAGCCACCAGCTGCACCGTCCGCTCCTCCACAACGTCTTCCAGGTGATTGGCGTACTTCTCCAGCTTATTCACCATGTTATCCAGGATGCTGACGTGTCTGTAAAAATATCAGAAAATCACAGAAAAGACTGGAATAATTGTAACCTAAAATCCTCAGCTTGTCATGTCTGGTCCAGATCTGCTATCATGTCTTCTGCTCCAGCCTCCTGCAGGGATTTGGGATTTACTGCTCAAAGATCAGCAGGACAAATACATCTCTGCAAAACTACATGGCAGAAGGACATATGTGTCCATACAGGAATACATGGCAGAAGGACATACGTGTCCATACAGGAATACATGGCAGAAGGACATATGTGTCCATACAGGAATACATGGCAGAAGGACATAGGTGTCCATACAGGAATACATGGCAGAAGGACATAAGTGTCCATACAGGAATACATGGCAGAAGGACATATGTGTCCATACAGGAATACATGGCAGAAGGACATACATGTCCATACAGGAATACATGGCAGAAGGACATACGTGTCCATACAGGAATACATGGCAGAAGGACATACGTGTCCATACAGGAATACATGGCAGAAGGACATACGTGTCCATACAGGAATACATGGCAGAAGGACATACATGTCCATAAAGGAATACATGGCAGAAGGACATACCTGTCCATACAGGAATACATGGCAGAAGGACATACATGTCCATACAGGAATACATGGCAGAAGGACATACATGACCATACAGGAATACGTGATATAAGGACTTGTGTCCATACAGGAATACATGGCAGAAGTTTAGAGCCCTTCACAAGCATACATACGGTAGAACATAGCTCCAGCCATACAGACAGAAGGACAAGAGCCCAAACATGAAAACACATCATACAAGAATACAGGCATTGCTTATACATACAGACAGAAGGATATCATGTATCCAAACAGAAGGTCATGGCACAGAGAGCTGAAGAATTGCTCAGGCAGGGCGTGGCACAGAAAGCTGAAGAATTGCTCAGGCAGGGTGTGGCACAGAGAGCTGAAGCATTGTTCAGGCAGGGTGTGGCACAGAGAGCTGAAGCATTGCTCAGGCAGGGCGTGGCACAGAGAGCTGAAGCATTGCTCAGGCAGGGTGTGGCACAGAGAGCTGAAGCATTGCTCAGGCAGGGCGTGGCACACAGAGCTGAAGCATTGATCAGGCAGGGCGTGACACAGAGAGCTGAAGCATTGCTCAGGCAGGGCGTGGCACAGAGAGCTGAAGCATTGCTCAGGCAGGGCGTGGCACACAGAGCTGAAGCATTGATCAGGCAGGGTATGGCACAGAGAGCTGAAGCATTGCTCAGGCAGGGTGTGGCACAGAGAGCTGAAGCATTGCTCAGGCAGGGTGTGGCGAGAGCACCACACTTATATACACACAGACAGACAGTGAAGCTGAGCAGGTGAGCACACTGATCCTTAAAGATACAGCAGCTTGCCCAGCGGTAACCAGACAGCCCGGACTACCCAGCACTACCCTGCTTGTACATGCAGCACAGACACCAGGACCCCTGCACTCACCCTTCAGGGCTGGCTCCTCGTAGACTCCTCTTTATGGAGTCAAAGGATGGACGCCGTTCCGGATTCTCATCCCAGCACATTTTCAGCATGGCGATGATCCGTTCGTTGCACTTTTCGGCAGATATGGAGGGTCTCAGTGGGATCAGCGCGTTTGGATCTTTGATTTTTTGTATAATTTCTACAATGAATTATTTGAGGTATTTTATAATGTATTTGAAATAAACTGATACAATGTATCGACTTTACAATCTATTCCATGCAATGATACATGGCGTTAAGCCCCACCCACAATGGAGGTTGTTACCTTTTGGATCCATGTTGAGGTCCTGGTAAGGTCCATCCTCATGGTCATATATCAGCTCCCTCATAATCAGGGCGAAGCTGTATACATCTCCTTTCTGGGTGCCCTGATATGGGAATCTTTCTAATCGCAGGAGCTCCGGAGCCGTCCAGTAAAGTTCTATATGGGCGACATATGGCGTGTTATATAAGGCAGGGGTGTAAAAGATTAGGGAACAGAAGGGTGTGACATATAAATACTGGTAAGGTTGTGTGAGGAGGAAGGTCCATAAACATATCTCCACTTCCTTGGTACGTCTTCTGCTGATCACTATATAATAGATACATATGGTCCTTTGTATACATCTCTCCCTCTCTGCACAGCGGCAAATAACGTATACATAAGCTCTAGTCATTTACTGTATGCCGACGTCTCCTTACACTTGTACACTTGGCTCTAGTGATGTCAGTGTAAGTATGAAACCATCTGTTATGGCAATTCTGATTGGAAACGAGAACTTACAGGCACGCTTCCCATTGGATGAAATGTAGGTTTAGGGCTCGTTCACACGGAGTAAACGTGGCACGCAATGCGCTGTGTTTACGGGACGTCTGCGCCGCGATTTTGACAGTGCATGTTTGCCGTCGCGTTAACGCGGCGTTAACGTGACCGCAAACATGCACCGTCAAAATTGCGGCGCAAACGTCCCATAAATGCGGCGCATTGCGTGCCACGTTTACTCCGTGTGAACGAGCCCTTTATTAGTTTTATCAAAGATTTAACAAGCACAAATAGATGTAAGCAACTCATAAACAGAACTGCACACACATGTACAAACACATATACATAAACACACATACAGTATATGCACACACATATACATAAACACACATACAGTATATGCACACACATATACATAAACACATACATACATACATACATACACACACATACACAAAAATTCACACACTGCGACAAGCACATGAGCATCAAAACTATGACACACATACTCATTGTACTGTGGTAAACACACACACACGTACATGCTATTACACACATACTCATTGTAGTACACACACACACACGTACATGCTATTACACACATACTCATTGTACTGTGGTAAACACACACACACGTACATGCTATTACACACATACTCATTGTACTGTGGTAAACACACACACACGTACATGCTATTACACACATACTCATTGTAGTACACACACACACACGTACATGCTATTACACACATACTCGTACTGTAGTACACATGTACATACTATTACACACGTACTCATTGTAGTACACACACACGTACATGCTATTACACACATGCTCATTGTAGTACACACACACACACGTACATGCTATTACACACATACTCGTACTGTAGTACACATGTACATACTATTACACACGTACTCATTGTAGTACACACACACGTACATGCTATTACACACATGCTCATTGTAGTACACACACACGTACATGCTATTACACAAGTACTCATTGTAGTGCACACACACGTACATGCTATTACACACGTACTCATTGTAGTACACACACACGTACATGCTATTACACACATGCTCATTGTAGTACACACACACGTACATGCTATTACACACGTACTCATTGTAGTACACACACACACACGTACATGCTATTACACACGTACTCATTGTAGTACACACACACACACACATACATGCTATTACACACATGCTCATTGTAATACACACACACGTACATGCTATTACACACATGCTCATTGTAATACACACACACACGTACATGCTATTACACACATACTCATTGTGGTACACACACACACATGTACATGCTATTACACACATGCTCATTGTACTGTAGCACACACACGTACATGCTATTACACACGTACTCAATGTAGTACACACACACACGTACATGCTATTACACACATACTCATTGTAGTACACACACACACGTACATGCTATTACACACATACTCATTGTAGTACACACACACTACACACATGCTATTACACACGTACTCATTGTAGTACACACACACACACACATACATGCTATTACACACATGCTCATTGTAATACACACACACGTACATGCTATTACACACATGCTCATTGTAATACACACACACACACGTACATGCTATTACACACGTACTCATTGTAGTACACACAGGTGACACATACAGGGTATATGACTTGTCTTCTTACTGGAGTAGTCGGTGTTCTTAGCGCTTACATCTCTGTAGGTCACCCCGTACTTGAATTCCCATAAAGCGAAGCCGGAGAGTTTGACCTGCATGCGGCTGTCCACCAGGCAGTTTGTGGGCTTCAGATTCCCATGTGAGATGAGGGGGCTGTTATGTAGAAACCCCATCCCCTATAATGAGAGGAGAGGAGAAGAGTGCACAGGTAAGTACAGGTAAGTACAGGATAGTGGCTGTGGTGCATTGTGGGAGATGGAGCAGACCCGAGACTGGAGGATGAGATGGATCATATACAATGTAACAACTAATAATACATCATTGGAATGTCTGAGACTCTCCAACTGGTGTGAACTACAACTCTCAGCATCCTCTCAGGGAGGAGGGGGAGGGGCATGTGTACCTGCAGAATAAATGGGGGGGGGGCTCATAATACTCACATTAATAATGTCGTGAGCGAAGGAAAGCTTAAAGACCCAATCCAGCTCTATATCATTGTTATGTAAGACATCCTGCAAGGAAGGAAGATGAGAGAACTCTTATCAAACGTCTTATAAAATGTTCTAAGTATATAAGTAACATCTATCTATGGTATATATATGTACTGTATATACACAGCTCTCTTGTACCTTCAGACTTCCCTTCTTGCAATACTGTGTCACGATACAAACATTGGGGGGCTCGATGCAGACCCCGAAGAAGGTGACCAGGTTTTCATGCTTCAGCTCTCGGATCTGGAATGGGACGATTCTGTGTTAGACTGATTCTTACAGGACGTTGCGCTCACAATCGGTGACCCCGCAGCCGCCGCCGCCAGGATTGTGGTATCAATATCATAACAGAACTGACAAATCGCCAGGGAAGATGCGACAGATGTGAAGGCTCTTAAAGGCACAGGCACCTGTTACAGATTCTTATTTCTATCCACTTGTAACTATAGAAGATAAATAGAATCACAGAAATATTATCACGTGTTTCTTACCGTACGGAATTCCTTCAGGACAGACGGCCTCCTGACACGAAACGCAGCGGTTTGGTCATTGAGACTCAGGAGGGCCACATGAGTACCCTGAATAGACAGAAAGATACAAGTCTGAACTGTTACATTGTATCCGAATAGTCACATCCAGAGCAGCCACCAAACACCACTTCTCCCATACATACAATGTACATGCAGCTCTGGATGTGACTAGAGAATAAGACAAGATGTAACTCAGGACCAGAACGTAATGTCTATGGGTATAAGGAGGAGAGAAGAAGATACCTGGTAAACCCCGATGGTGGAATATAAGATCTCTTTGCCTTGTTTGTCCTTGAATCCATAACTCTGATTACTGGACATGACCGCACTGGATCCCACACTGCCCACCCTCATAGAAGAGGTACTGGAGGGGGTCCCCATAGTGTGCTGAGGGGAGGAGAGAGGAGACAAGACCAAAAAATCATCAACATAGTAAACAGGAAGTCATAGAAATATAGTATATCTCATCCAATAGGAGAAGCGAAAGGGGGAGGGGCTTACTGCAAGAATAGTGAGCGCAGCTCTGGAGTATAATACAGGATAAGTAATGTAATGTATGTACACAGTGACTGCACCAGCAGAATAGTGAGCGCAGCTCTGGAGTATAATACAGGATAAGTAATGTAATGTATGTACACAGTGACTGTACCAGCAGAATAGTGAGCACAGCTCTGGAGTATAATACAGGATAAGTAATGTAATGTATGTACACAGTGACTGCACCAGCAGAATAGTGAGCGCAGCTCTGGAGTATAATACAGGATAAGTAATGTAATGTATGTACACAGTGACTGTACCAGCAGAATAGTGAGCGCAGCTCTGGAGTATAATACAGGATAAGTAATGTAATGTATGTACACAGTGACTGCACCAGCAGAATAGTGAGCGCAGCTCTGGAGTATAATACAGGATAAGTAATGTAATGTATGTGCACAGTGACTGCACCAGCAGAATAGTGAGCGCAGCTCTGGAGTATAATACAGGATAAGTAATGTAATGTATGTACACAGTGACTGCACCAGCAGAATAGTGAGCGCAGCTCTGGAGTATAATACAGGATAAGTAATGTAATGTATGTACACAGTGACTGCACCAGCAGAATAGTGAGCGCGGCTCTGGAGTATAATACAGGATAAGTAATGTAATGTATGTACACAGTGACTGCACCAGCAGAATAGTGAGGGCAGCTCTGGAGTGTAATACAGGATAAGTAATGTAATGTATGTACACAGTGACTGTACCAGCAGAACAGTGAGCGCAGCTCTGGAGTATAATACAGGATAAGTAATGTAATGTATGTACACAGTGACTGCACCAGCAGAATAGTGAGGGCAGCTCTGGAGTGTAATACAGGATAAGTAATGTAATGTATGTACACAGTGACTGTACCAGCAGAATAGTGAGCGCAGCTCTGGAGTATAATACAGGATAAGTAATGTAATGTATGTACACAGTGACTGCACCAGCAGAATAGTGAGGGCAGCTCTGGAGTGTAATACAGGATAAGTAATGTAATGTATGTACACAGTGACTGTACCAGCAGAATAGTGAGCGCAGCTCTGGAGTATAATACAGGATAAGTAATGCAATGTATGTACACAGTGACTGTACCAGCAGAATAGTGAGCGCAGCTCTGGAGTATAATACAGGATAAGTAATGTATGTACACAGTGACTGTACCAGCAGAATAGTGAGCGCAGCTCTGGAGTATAATACAGGATAAGTAATGTAATGTATGTACACAGTGACTGCACCAGCAGAATAGTGAGCGCAGCTCTGGAGTATAATACAGGATAAGTAATGTAATGTATGTACACAGTGACTGTACCAGCAGAATAGTGAGCGCAGCTCTGGAGTGTAATACAGGATAAGTAATGTAATGTATGTACACAGTGACTGTACCAGCAGAATAGTGAGCGCAGCTCTGGAGTATAATACAGAATAAGTAATGTAATGTATGTACACAGTGACTGCACCAGCAGAATAGTGAGCGCAGCTCTGGAGTATAATACAGGATAAGTAATGTAATGTATGTACACAGTGACTGTACCAGCAGAATAGTGAGCGCAGCTCTGGAGTATAATACAGGATAAGTAATGTAATGTATGTACACAGTGACTGTACCAGCAGAATAGTGAGCGCAGCTCTGGAGTATAATACAGGATAAGTAATGTAATGTATGTACACAGTGACTGCACCAGCAGAATAGTGAGCGCAGCTCTGGAGTATAATACAGGATAAGTAATGTAATGTATGTACACAGTGACTGTACCAGCAGAATAGTGAGCGCAGCTCTGGAGTATAATACAGGATAAGTAATGCAATGTATGTACACAGTGACTGTACCAGCAGAATAGTGAGCACAGCTCTGGAGTATAATACAGGATAAGTAATGTATGTACACAGTGACTGCACCAGCAGAATAGTGAGCGCTGCTCTGGAGTATAATACAGGATAAGTAATGTAATGTATGTACATAGTGACTGCACCAGCAGAATAGTGAGTGCAGCTCTGGAGTATAATACAGGATAAGTAATGTAATGTATGTACACAGTGACTGTACCAGCAGAATAGTGAGCGCAGCTCTGGAGTATAATACAGGATAAGTAATGTAATGTATGTACATAGTGACTGCACCAGCAGAATAGTGAGTGCAGCTCTGGAGTATAATACAGGATAAGTAATGTAATGTATGTACACAGTGACCAGCAGAATAGTGAGCGCAGCTCTGGAGTATAATACAGGATAAGTAATGTAATGTATGTACACAGTGACTGTACCAGCAGAATAGTGAGCGCAGCTCTGGAGTATAATACAGGCTGATTTATTATAGGTTCTCTTACCTTGCCCTCTTTAAGAATAGAGATATCTTCATACTTAATTTGCCACCAGGAATCGTTGCTATATTCTCTCCTAAGCTTTCCCTTCTGAATAAGGAGGAATAACACAATAAGGAGTCCGGCCCCTGCAGTAGCAATGAGGGTGACGATCAGCGCAATAATGGGAGTGCCTGCAATATGCAAGCATACAAGGGGTTAATTGTTAGTTACAATTTATCATAAGAATTCATTTTCTATCAGTTATGAGACATTTCTGGATTATCCAGCGATGACTGTACAGAATAATTCCTCTCTATTAGTCTTATAGTACAGGGGGTATTCGGGTACATAGGGGGGCACTTACTAGTTAAGGTCACTTTGCAGAGCTCATTGCTGAACCCGCACTCCGGTCTGTCTTTGGGTGCAGTCGCTCCTGGCCAGCTGATCTGGGAGAAGGCGCTTGTCGGGCTGAAGAGGTGACACAGCAATAGGGATAATGTATTATTAGACTACAGAGGCTAATGCATTTCGAGCAATCCTAATGATCCCTTACTCATAGTGTATGACATAACTGTGTTCTATACTCACTATATATCTGAACAGTGTATGACATAACAGTGCTCTATACTCACTATATATCTGACCAGTGTATGACATAACAGTGCTCTATACTCACTATGTATCTGACCAGTGTATGACATAACTGTGCTCTATACTCACTATGTATCTGACCAGTGTATGACATAACTGTGCTCTATACTCACTATGTATCTGACCAGTGTATGACATAACTGTGCTCTATACTCACTATGTATCTGACCAGTGTATGACATAACTGTGCTCTATACTCACTATGTATCTGACCAGTGTATGACATAACTGTGCTCTATACTCACTATATATCTGACCAGTGTATGACATAACTGTGCTCTATACTCACTATGTATCTGACCAGTGTATGACATAACTGTGCTCTATACTCACTATATATCTGAGCAGTGTATGACATAACTGTGCTCTATACTCACTATATATCTGAGCAGTGTATGACATAACTGTGCTCTATACTCACTATGTATCTGAGCAGTGTATGACATAACTGTGCTCTATACTCACTATGTATCTGACCAGTGTATGACATGACTGTGCTCTATACTCACTATATATCTGACCAGTGTATGACATAACTGTGCTCTATACTCACTATGTATCTGACCAGTGTATGACATAACTGTGCGCTATACTCACTATATATCTGACCAGTGTATGACATAACTGTGCGCTATACTCACTATGTATCTGACCAGTGTATGACATAACTGTGCGCTATACTCACTATGTATCTGACCAGTGTATGACATAACTGTGCGCTATACTCACTATATATCTGACCAGTGTATGACATAACTGTGCGCTATACTCACTATGTATCTGACCAGTGTATGACATAACTGTGCACTATACTCACTATATATCTGACCAGTGTATGACATAACTGTGCGCTATACTCACTATATATCTGAACAGTGTATGACATAACTGTGCGCTATACTCACTATGTATCTGACCAGTGTATGACATAACTGTGCTCTATACTCACTATGTATCTGACCAGTGTATGACATAACTGTGCACTATACTCACTATATATCTGACCAGTGTATGACATAACTGTGCACTATACTCACTATATATCTGACCAGTGTATGACATAACTGTACTCTATACTCACTATGTATCTGACCAGTGTATGACATAACTGTGCTCTATACTCACTATACACATGTACATACCTGATCTCTCTCCTGTAGCTGTCATATTGCAGGACAGGCACAAACCGAGACATGTTACCGACCACCTGCAGGTCATAGAATGAGTAGTCAATGTATCGCTCCCCCTTCTCATCAACGCTCAGCAGCCCGGTCACCCCTGCACAGCAGGATAACACATATGTATCAGACATGTCAGGTTCCGTGTATGAGGAATCTTTCATGGGCACACCCATCGTCTTACCAAACAGCTGAGTCTTGTTGTAGCCTCTTAGACTTTCCACCAAGGCTCGTCCATCTGTGATATTATGTCCCTGCTTAATAATTTCCCTCAAGCCCAAGGCATAGAGTAAGACCGAGTCATGGAGATAAGCGGCGTATGGGCTCACCTGCAATGCAAGAGCAAAGGGTTAACATTCTTGTTACTTTGTAGCCAATAGATGGGAACTAAGCGGCCCTCATAAACAACACTGGACAGGATCAAATCATTGAGACATTCATGGTGATAGCCTGTCATTACACCGTGCTGCCAGCAGGCGACAGTGCTCTTCATACAAAGAGGAGGAGTCAGTAATTCATCCTTTCGATCTGTTGATTTTCAGTAGAGCACCGCCATCTGCTGGCTGCACAATATAATAACATAACATGTCAATGAGTAATATGAAAGTACCTTGTCCTCTGACTCAAGATTGCTGTAGAAAGGGGGATCCCTCAGCTTGTTGTAGACCTGCCTGGTGAAGGACGTGTAGCTGTACGAGGTGTTCAGAGCAATCAAAAGCACAGACTCATAAGCCCGGAGAATATTCTCATTCTTCTCAACAATCAACGTGTCCTTCCAAAAAACATCCTGGAAATAGACATACGGCATATATGTCCTATGATCTATATGTGACTGATGAGAGATAGCTCCTGAGCTCCCTCTAGTGGTGGCTGTATAGATCTGTATGCAGTAAGCTCCTGAGCTCCCCCTTGTGGTGGCTGTATAGACCTGTATGTAGTAAGCTCCTGAGATCCCTCTAGTGCTGACTGTATAGATCTGTATGTAGTTAGTTCCTGAGCTCCCTCTAGTGGTGGCTGTATAGATCTGTATGTAGTAAGCTCCTGAGCTCCCTCTAGTGGTGGCTGTATAGTTTTGTATGTAGTGCTTCTAGTGCTGACTGTATATTTCTGTATGCAGTAAGCTCCTGAGCTCCCTCTAGTGCTGACTGTATAGATCTTTATGCAGTAAGCTCCTGAGCTCCCTCTAGTGGTGGCTGTATAGACCTGTATGCAGTAAGCTCCTGAGCTCCCTCTAGTGGTGGCTGTATAGATCTGTATGCAGTAAGCTCCTGAGCTCCCTCTAGTGGTGGCTGTATAGATCTGTATGCAGTAAGCTCCTGAGCTCCCTCTAGTGGTGGCTGTATAGATCTGTATGTAGTAAGCTCCTGATCTCCCTCTAGTGGTGGCTGTATACATCTGCATGTAGTTAGCTCCCTCTAGTGGTGGCTGATGTGTACATGAGGACATTATACGAAATGTATTCTGCATTAGCAGTTTTCCCTTTGCAGTCTCTAATTCTCAGTTCTCTCTGAGCTGGTGGCTGAATACCAGAGACTATGAGGTTTCCCATCACTTAGCAGCAGCACCATGTAGGACTTTCTATAGCAGTGATGACCTGTATACATGTGAATTAGGCAGACAATACATGTTATTTGCAATGTTACTACTTCAGCAGCCTCTGTCTATGCCTGTCTCTCCTTTACTCTCTATAGGCTCCTCTTCTTCCTCTTCCGCTTATCGCAGGTTCTATGGACATGTACTTTTATGCCCCTGTGAGCTGCAGTCTGTCTTGGAAATCTAAGACAGATCTCATCAGATCTCTCAAAGTAAGTAAAAGGTTTATAAGGAAAAGAGGAGGAAAAGAACCTGAAAACTGGAGAAAGAAGCACTTTCCTCTGATACGATCTATTACAAGTTCCCAATGTTCAGCGTTACTATTGATTTGTACTTGTTTCCATCTTATGGACTATATAAATAATATCGTCTAGTCGTACCAGGAAACCGCTCACTTCAAACTGCTGGATCATGATGAACACGTAACGTCCGTCAATCAGTCCTTGTCTTTCTGCTTCCAGCAGGATCATACGGCAGTTCTCAGTATTCGCCACAAGAATGATGACTGGGAAGGAGGAAGATAACACTATAAGGCAAAGTTCACACTTGTTTTTAAGGTTCCTGTTCTATGTATCCTGCTTTTCTAGCTCTTCTACGGTCCTGAGGCTGCTCAGTCCTTACTGCTATGTGTGAGAGTCCTAGCCACTCACTCTTGTCCCTACATCTGCTCTCTTCCCCTCTCACAGCCTTCAGTGTCACAGATAGAAGCTACAGCTACATCCCCCCTCCTCCCTCGCCTCAGGGTTTACAATTGTCTGGGTCACTGCAGACAGATTTTGAGGGGGTTTATATGTGATATTCAGTGCAGCTCTGGATGTGAGTGGAGTAATAGACCTGATATAACTACTTATTATCTGTTTCTTAGGCGGGTGTATGTGAGATACCTCTGGCGAGTGAGGACACTGAGCTGAGAGTCTCTCGCAGACTGGCCGGGCTGCTTGGGTCGTACTTCATCTTCGCTGTGACGTTGAAGTTCCCGACTAGCTGACTGTCCAGCAATGTCCACAATTCATCAATCTTATCCCAAGTCAGCCCTGCTGAGGCTCCTAACAGGGCAATATATCTCCAGGCAAAATACTTCAAGGTCTTCTCCAGGGCATCATATATTCGCTGGAGAGGGGACACCATTTTGATATAGGTATCGTA